>NW_004443970.1:4784173-4791440 GCF_000243295.1 Trichechus manatus latirostris | reverse complement strand
CGCTACTCACCAAGGTAGAATGTAGAACATTGTCTTTATAAACTGTGTTATGCCAATTGAGCTAGATGTTCCCTGAGACCATGGTCCCCACAGCCCTCCGCCCAGCAATTCAGTCCCTCAGTGACTTTGGAAGTATCTATGGAGCGTCCATGACCTTTCCATGCAATTTTGTTCATCTTTTCAAAGAACCAGCTTTTGGTCTTGTTAACTCTTTCAATGTTTTTTCTATTCTCCATTTCATTTAATTCTGCTCAAATTCTTATTATTTCCTTTCTTCTGGAGCCCCAGGGCTTCTTTTGGTGCTCTCTTTCTACTTGTTTGAGTTGTAAGGTTGATGTTTTGATTTTGACCCTTTCTTCTCTTTGAATGTGTTCATTTATTGGTATAAACTGACGTCTAAGCACTGCTTTTGCTGTGTCCCAAAGGTTTTGGTAGGATGTGTTTTCATTCTCGTTGGATTCTATGAATTTCTTTATTCCATACTTAATTTCTTCTGTATCTCAGTAGTATTTGAGAAAGTTTTTGTTCAGTTTCCATGTGTTTGATTTTTTTTTTCCTTGCTTTTTCTGTTGTTTATTTCTACTTTTATGGCGTTACGGTCAGAAAAGATGCTTTGTAATATTTCAGTGTTTTAGGTTTTGTTAAGGCTTGCTTTATGGGCTAATATGTGGTCTATTCTGGAGAATGTTCCATGTGTGTTGGAAAAGAAAATATACTTGGCTGCTGTTGGGTGGAGTGTTCAGTATATGTCTATGAGATCAAGTTGGTTGATTGTACTGTCCTTCACTGAAAGTGGTGTGTTGAATTTGCCCACTATTATTGTCTTTTCAATTATCTCTCCTTTCAATGCCGTTAGAGTTTGTTTTATGTACTCTGGAGCCCTGTCATTGGATGCGTAAACATTTATTATAGCTATGTTCTCCTGGTTCATTGATCCTTTAATCATTATATAGTGTCCTTATTTATCCTTTGTGGTGGATTTTACTTCAAAGTCTATTTTGTCAGAGATTAATTTTGCCACTCCTGCTCTGTTTTGAGGGTTGTTTGCTTGATATATTTTGTCCATCTTTTGAGTCTTAGTTTGTTTGTGTCTTTAAGTTTAAGGTGTGTCTCTTGTAGGCAGCATATAACTGGATCTTGTTTTTTTGTCTATTCTGCCACTCTCTATCTCTTGACTGATGGATTTAGTCCATTTACATTCAGCGTAATTATTGATAGTTATGAGTTTAGTGCTGTCATTTTGGTGTCTTTTGTGTGTGTTTTTGACAGTCTCATTGTTCCACTTAATTTTCTGTGCTGAGTTGTTTTTCTTTATGTATTTTCTTTTTGTCCTTTTCATTGTTGTTGATTTTTTGTTTACTGAGTCTTTATATTTTCATTTATTTTTTTTATTTTGAAGTGTAGGATTGTTAGTTTCCTATATGGTTGCCTTAATATTTATCCCTATTTTTCTAAGTTTAAACCAGTCTTTTATTTCTTTATATCACCTTGACTTCCTCTCCATATGAAAAAATCTATGTCTACATTTTTTAAGTCCTTCTTTTTTGTTTTAATGTTGTTATCTTTTACACATTAACATGTGTTTCCCTATTTTCAGTGTTTTAGCTTAGATTTTTTTTGGTGACTTCCCTAACTGGGTTGATAACTAGTTGCTCTGTGCTGTGTTCTAATCTTGGGTTGTTAACTGATGTTATTGATTTTCTAACCTGAGGGCTCCTTTTAGTATTTCTTGTAATTTTGGTTTGGTTTTTGCAAATTCCCTAAACTTCTGTTTATATGGAAATGTCCTAATTTTGCCATCATATTTGAGAGACAGTTTTGATGGATATATAATATATAATATATAATTCTTGGCTGGCAATTTTTTTTTCCTTCAAGGCTTTATATATGTCATTCCATTGCCTTCTTGCCTGCATGGTTTCTGCTGACTAGTCCAAGCTTAGTTGTATTGACTCTCCTTTGTAGATGACTTTTCGTTTATCTCTAGCCGCTGTTAGAATTCTCTCTATCTTTGGTTTTGGGAAGTTTGATTATAATATGTCTTGATGAATTTCTTTCGGGATCTACTTTATGTGGGGTTTGATGAGCATCTTGGATAGATATCGTTTCACCTTTCACTATATCATGGAAGTTTTCTGCCAGCAAATCTTCAACAATTCTCTCTGTATTTTCTGTTATTCCCCCTGTTCAGGTACTCCAATCACTCATAGGTTATTCCTCTTGATAGAGTCCCACATAATTCTTAGGGTTTCTTCATTTTTTAAAATCCTTTGATCTGATGTTTCCTCAAATAAGTTGATGTCAAGTGCTTTATCTTCAATCTCACAATTCTGACTTCCATTGCCTCAATTCTGTTCCTATGACTTTCTATTGAGTTGTCTAATTCTAAAATTTTATTGTTAATCTCCGGATTTCTGACTGCTATCTCTCTATGGATTCTTGCAGCCTGTTAAATTTGTCATTATGCTCTTCTGTAATCTTCTTAAGTTCCTGTATTGCTTAGTCTGTGTTTTGCCTAATTTCCTTCCTGATGTCTTGAGGAGTTTTGTATATTAATCTTTTGTATTCTGCCTCTGATAATTCCAAGAAATTCTCCTCCTCTAGAAAATTTGATTCTTTATTTTGGGGGCTAGCTGAGGGTATCATCGTCTGCCTCTTTATGTGATTTTATATGGACTGTTGTCTCTGAGGCATCAATAAGGTTTTATATTTATTTACTTTATTTTTGTTTACTGAGTCCTAGCTTCTTGTTTTGTTTTGATATGCCCAAATAGGCTGCTCGCGTGAACTAGCCTGATCACCAATGCCCCTGAAGCTCCAACATCCTGCCACCAGGTGGCCAGATCTGCCCCTAAATATGTGAGCCCAGGAGTTTGCCCACTCCTCTGTATGATTTCAGCTCAGGTGTCCAGATATTTGGCAACCAAGTGTGTGGTGCAGACTC
Source organism: Trichechus manatus latirostris (assembly GCF_000243295.1). Taxonomy (NCBI): domain Eukaryota; kingdom Metazoa; phylum Chordata; class Mammalia; order Sirenia; family Trichechidae; genus Trichechus; species Trichechus manatus. The sequence goes on along the minus strand of NW_004443970.1, from coordinate 4,788,496 downwards.
TCACCTACAGTCCTAGACAAGCATGGGTGATTGGTGTAGGCACAGTCATCTGGCTGCAGCAGGGGGTCACATGCTGAGCAAAGCAGGGGACCGATGGCCACCCCAAGTGTCAGAGAGGAAAGCACATCCCTGTTCCCTAGAGCACGTAGGTGCGTGGGTTTTGCAGCTGGACTATGAGCATCTCATGCTGTTGGCTGCAAAGGCTGTGGGACATTACTTATCCTTGGGCTTCATCACAGGTGGCTAGGTGACGTAAGTGGAGCCACCAGCCCTCAGTCCCCTGTTGTGGGTAGTTGAAGACCCTGCTTAATGGATAAAACAGTGCCAAATGTCACTAACCTACCACTTCACAGCTGAAACAGTTGAAGGCAGACTGCAGGTATATACCCTGTTGTTCTGTGGTAATGAGGGCCCACGCTGTTGAAATGGGCCCACATAAGTCTCTGCAGGGGAAAGACACTCAAAGTCCATGGACTCCTTTTTCCTGTGTGTAGGCAAAGGAGCTATGCCTACCCTGAGTTTCTGGTTTAGGGGAGACAACCTATTATTTTTTTCCCCATTTGTTAATTTGTTCTCTCTCCAAGGCTGGGAGAATGACTCTGGGAGCATTAAGGGTCCTACTTGTGGCCTAAAGGACTCAGCAGTTGCTGAAGCCAGTCCAGGACCCAGTGCGGAGCAGGGCGTGGGAGGAAAATGGGAGAGAGGCTTTTCCCAAAGAAGGTTGTTTTTGATCCACCAGTAAGCCAGATGCAAGTATTTATCTTTCACCGATCGAGGACTGCTACTCAGTGGTTCTGGATGGCCAAGTACTCTGCTGCTGTATCTCTCTCAGTGTGGAAAATGTCTCCTGTGCGCCACAGCTTGCCTGCTTCGCTGCGCACCTCAAGCTGATATAGCCTGAAGGACTCAGGCTCTTGCCAGGTCAGGTCTGGCAACTCCTCTTTGCTTCTGAACCATCTCTCCCTCCGCCTGCCTCTCAGTCCAATTTCTCAACTTTACCTTTGATATTCAGGGCTCCTAGATCCTCATATATAACTGATTCACTTGTCTTTTTGGGTCTTTCTTGTAAGAGGGATGACCAGAAATGTCTGACTACTCAGCCGTCTTGGCCCTGCCTCTCAGTAAACTAAATTGAAGTATTTATCATTGCATTAGCATTTTTAGCATTACTGTAAACTAAATGGCTGATGTTGTTGTCTGCTACTTGCCAGGGATTTTAACTTCTTTTGATCTTCCAGACCTCTTTTGGTCTGAAGGCCTTTATTATTATTAATTCAGTGGCTCTGGCTGAGAACCTTGAATTAAATTAGGTAATAGAAAATTAAAAGAAAAAAGATTACTGAAAACATAATACCTTGATTTCTACATCTTGCTGGAAGAGGTTAGGGGAGATTCTGATATTTTACAGTAACTACTGTTACATGGGAGCCCTGGTGGCTCAGTGGTTAAGAGCTCAGCTGCTAACCAAAAGGTTGGCTGTTGAAATCCACCAGCCACACCTTGGAAACCCTATGAAGTTCTACTCTGTCCTATAGGGTCTCTATGAATCGGAATCTTTTAGATGGCCAAAGGATTTTTTTTTTTTTTTTTAACTGTTACCTGATGTCTCCTACCACTGTTTGAATGACTTAAATATTATTTGTGATAGTTGTGGGAAGGCTCTAAAGCACAGTGGTTCCGGGGATTTTATGTCTATTGACATCCTAGCTTGTTCTGTTGGAAAAGGGAACAAGATATGCATACTTTTTTCCCTCCAAATTCTCAGTGGCTCGAAGCTATTCTATTTCAGTGTTAAACTTGGGAATTTGAGGAATGCTTGATTAGTAATTTCAGGTGAGTCTGCAGAACTATACATTTTACTGATCTCTGCAGCATTTAATGGTTGTTATGCGGAAAGTAGTCTAATATGTATCATATCTGTTATGTTTAAAATAAAACCTAGTAACTCACAATGATATAAGTGAAGTTTTAAGTTCCATTTTTCAGACAGGGCCAAGATGGCAGAGTAGTCAGATGCTTCCGGTGGACTGTCTAACAACAAAGACCCCACAAAAAAGTGAATCGATTATATATGACAACCCAGGAGCCCTGAACATCAGAGGTAAGTTGAGGAACCAGACTGAGTGGCAGGGGGAGGGAGATACAATTTGGAAGCAGTGAGGAGTTACCAAACGTGACCTGGTGAGAGCCTGAGCCCTTCAGGCCTGATCAGCTCACGGGTGAGTGGTGAGGCAGGCAAGCATCAGTGCTAAGGAGGCACGTTTTCTGTGACAGGAGAGACCCCATGGCAGAGAGTCTACTCGGCCACCAAGAACCAGGGAGAAGCAGCCTTCGATCAGAGAAAGATAAGTACTTGCTTTCAGCCTAGGCATGGATTAAAAACACCTGCCTTAGGGAAAACCTCTCTCACATTTTCCTCCCTGCTCCCTGCTCTGCACTGGGTCCCAGACCAGCTTCAGCAGTTTCCGAGTCCCCTGGACAGGAAGTAGGATATGTCACACACCCTGAGCCATTCTCCTGGCCTTGGAGAATGAACAATTTATCAAACAGGAGAAAAAATAAACTGCCGGCTCCCCTAAGCCAGGTACCCAGGGTAGGCACAGCTCTTTTGCCTGGGCACAGGCATAAGGGATCCACGTAATTTGAGTGCCTTTCCCCCTGCAAAGACTTCTGTGGGCCCATTTCAACAGCATAGACCCTCAATACCACAGTACAACAGGGTTTGTACCTGCAGTCTAACTTCAACTGTTTCAGCTGTGAAGTGGCAGGTTTGTGACATTTGACACTGCTTTGCCCATTAAGCAGGTTCTTCACCTACCCACATCAGGGGCCTGAGGACTGGTGGCTGCATCCATGCCACTTAGTCACCTGCAATAGAGGCCCAAGAATAAGAGATGCCGCCTAGTCCTTACAGCCAACTGCATTGGGTGCTCATAGTCCAGCTGCAAAAACCCCCACCTTTGCGCTCTATGGAACAGGGACACACCTTCCTTCTGGACATTTGGGGTGGCAGTCAGCCCCCTGCCTTGCTCAGAGTGTGTCCCCCTGCTTCAGTCAGTTGCCTGTGCCTACACTAATCACTCAAGTCTGTCAAGGACTGTAGGTGAAAGCCTACACCACACACTTGGTGTCTATCTACCTAGGCACCTGAACTGAATCCATACAGGAGAAATGGGCAGGCTCCTGAGCTCACATACCTAGTAGCAGATCTAACCACCTGGTGACAGGATATTAGAGCTTCAAAGGTGCCAATAATCAAACTAGCTCACATGAGCAGCAAATTTGGGCATATCAAAACAAAACAAGAAGCTAGGACACAGTAAGCAAACATAAAATAAATACATATAATAACTTATTGATGGCTGGAAGACAATAGTCAATATCAAATCACATAAAGAGGCAGTCCGTGATGGCTTCAGCAAGCTCCCAAATTAAAGAATCTAGAAACTTTCCAGAGAAGGAAAATTTCTTGGACATACCGGTTGTGATGGTTAAGATTGCATGTCAACTTGGCTAGACCATTATTCTCAGTGTTTTGGTAGTTGTATAATGTTGTGATCACCCCCATGATGGAATCTGCTGAGTGGTACTGGTGGACGCAGGGCCTGTGGCAGCTCACCGCCCTCTCAGTTTCATCTCTCTGCCTTCTGCTGGTTACCATCTGCCTTCTTGCCTTGCCAAGGTTTTTGGCTTGTTTCAGACTCAGCAGCTGCCTTTTGTTGTCTCACCTCTGGTTCATGGGACTTGAGCTAGTGGCTTACCTGTTGATCTCGGAATTCATCAAACTTCTCAGCCTGCAAGCAAGTGTCTGGTTCCCCAAACTGCCGACCTTGGGTTCACCAGCCCCTGCAGATACTTGAATCAGGAGAAACCTGACTGTCTTGTCTGCTGATCTTGAAATTTACTGACCTTCACAGCCTGTGAGCAGGGGCCCATCTCCGACCTGCCAATCTTGGGTTCTCCAGCTTCTGCGGCTACATGAACTGGGAGAGGCCTCTACCCTGATCTGTGGACTTGGGATATTTTAGCCTCTACAATAGCATGAGCTATTTCCTTAATATAAATCTCTCTCTATATATATTTATATGCTCTACTGGTTTTGCTTCTCTAGAGAACCCAGCCTAAGACACCGGTAGCAGAATACAAAAGATTAATATACACAACTCTTCAAGAATTTAGGAAGGAAATTAAGCAAAACGCAGAACACACAACAGAGGAAATTAAAAAGATTAGAGAAGACCATAATGACAAATTTAACAGGCTGCAAGAATCCATAGAGAGACAGCAATCAGAAATCCAGAAGATTAACAATAAAATTTCAGA
>NW_004443970.1:4781974-4783850 GCF_000243295.1 Trichechus manatus latirostris | reverse complement strand
TCGAAGAGGAAATCACCGAAACAATACCATTTACAACAGCCCCCAAGAAGATAAAATACTTAGGAATAAATCTAACCAGAGACATAAAAGACCTATAAAATGAAAACTACAAGACACTACTGCAAGAAACCAAAAGAGACCTGCATAAGTGGGATAACATACATTGATCATGGATAGGAATACTCAACATTGTGAAAATGTCAGTTCTACCCAAAGCGATCTACAGATACAATGCAATCCCGATCCAAATTCTGACGGCATTTTTTAATGAGATGGAGAAACAAATCACCAAATTTATATGGACAGGGAAGAGGCCCGGATAAGTAAAGCATTAATCAAGAAGAAGAACAAGTGCGAGGGCTCACACTTCCTGATTTTGGAACCTATTATACTGCCATGGTAGTGAAAACAGCCTGGTACTGGTACAACAACAGATACATAGACCAATGGAACAGAACTGAGAATCCAGACATAAATTCATTCACCTATGAGCAGCTGATATTTGACAAAGGCCCAAAGTCTGTTAATTGGTAAAAAGATAGTCTCTTTAAAAAATGGTGCTGGCATAACTGCATATTCATCTGCAAAAAACTGAAACAATACCTATACCTCACACAGTGCACAAAAACTAACTTAAAATGGATAAAAGACTTAAATATAAAATTGAAAACGATAAAGATCATGGAAGAAAAAATAGGGACAATGCTAGGAACCTTAACACATGGCATAAACAGAATACGAACCATAAGTAACAATGCACAAGCACCAGAATAGAGACTAGATAACTGGGAGTTCCTAAAACTCAAACACTTATGCTCATCAAAAGACTTCTGAAAAAAGTAAAAAGACAAACTACAGACTGGGAAAAAAATGTTGGCTACAACAAATCAGATCAGCATCTAATCTCTAAACTCTACAAGATACCGCAAAACCTCAACAACAAAAGGACAAATAACACAATTAAAAAATAGGCAAGGGATATGAACAGACACTTCACCAAGGAAGATATTCAGGTGGCTGAAGAAATGCTCACGATCATTAGCCGTTAGAGAAATGCAGATCAAAACTGCAATGAGATACCATCTCACCCCAACAAGGCTAGCATTAATCCAAAAAACACAAAATAATAAATGCTGCAGAGGTTGTGGAAAGACTGGAACACTTACACAGTGTTGGTGGGAATGTAAAATGGTACGAGCACTTTGAAAATCGATTTGGTGCTTCCTTAAAAAGCTAGAAATAGAAGTACCATACGATCCAGCTATCATGCTCCTTGGAATATATCCTAGAGAAAGAAGAGCCATCACAAGAATATATATATGCACACCCATGTTCATTGTAGCACTGTTCACAATAGTAAAAAGATGGAAATAACCTTGGTGCCCATCAATGGATGAATGGGTAAACAAATTTTGGTATATTCACAGAATGGAATACTATGCAACGATAAAGAACAACAAAGAAGCCATGAAACATAACATGGAGGAATCTGGAGGACATTATGCTGAGTGAATTAACTCAGTTACAGAAGGACAAATATTGCATAAGAACACTATTATAAGAACTCAGGAAAAGGTTTAAACACAAAAGAAAACATTCTTTGATGGTTACGATGGTGTTGAGGGAGGGTGAGGGTTATTTACTAACAGATAGTAGATAAAAATTATCTTAGGTGAAGGGAAGGACAGCATACACTACAGGGGAAGTCAGCACAACTGGACTAAACCAAAGCTAAGAAGTTTCCTGAATACAACCAAACACTTTGAGGGACAGAGTAGCAGGGGTAGGGATCTGGAGACCATGCGTTCAGGGGATATCTAGGTCAATTGGCATAACAAAGCTTATTAAGAAAATGTTCTGCATCCTACTTTGGTGA
>NW_004443970.1:4752227-4781874 GCF_000243295.1 Trichechus manatus latirostris | reverse complement strand
AAAGTAGTAGCCCAAGAGACAGAAAGGGCCACATAAACCAGAGACTTCATCAGCCTGAGACCAGAAGAACTAGATGGTGCCCGGCTACCACCAATGACAGCCCTGACAGGGAAAACAACAGAGAGTCCCTGATGGAGCAGGAGAAAGGTTAGGTGTAGAACTCAAGTTCTAGTAAGAAGACCGAAACTTAATGGTCTGACTGAGACTGGAGGAACCCCAGAAAGCATGGCCCCTGGCTTCTCTATCAGCCCAGAACTAAAACAATTTCCAAGGCCAACTCTTCAGACAGGGATTGGACTGAACTGTGGCACATAAAGTGATACTCGTGAGGAGGGTGCTTCTTAGCTCACGTAGATACAAGAGACTAAACAGGCAGCTTCTGTCTGGAGGTGACATGGGAAGGCAAAGAGGGTTAGGAGTTGGTTGAATGGACATGGGGAATCAAGGGTGGAAAGGAGGAGTGTGCTGTCACTGTATGAGGGGAGCAATTAGGGTCACATAACAATGTATGTATAAATTTTTGTATGGGAGACTAACTTGAAATGTAAACTTCATTTAAACTACAACAATTTAAAAAAAAATTCTGTTTTCCAGTGATTAAGAAACATGTAAACATTAGGAACATCTTTTCTCACATATTTTACTCTTCCCTTCCATGTGTGCCAAACATGAATTGCCCTGGTGCCAGAGTACCTCCATCTGAATATGTGGTAAAGAAAAACTTCCTTTTGATCAAAGGGAAGTGATTTTGCTATTCACCTGTTGACTTTTTACCATATATTTTGCCTTGCTATTATATTTTGGGAAATGCTGTACCTTGGATGCTGTGATTTAAAGATAATAATAATAATAGTCAAAACCAAATGCTACTATGCTGACACTTTTGAAATGTCATTTCTAGAAGCCACTCTCTGCCCAATGCTACACTTCAGGAAGTGACATTTTAATAGGATAATGACAACAACAAAAAAAGGAAAACACTGAAAAAGCAATAAAAATGTCTATTTAGATGGGGCATGTTATGTTGTATGTAAAGGAAATTTCCAGAGATATCCTCACAATCTGAGTTTAGAATACACAAGCAACATGCTTCATTCAATTTCTTTTACTAGCGGCTTGCCATTTCATTTAATATTAGATATCTTTGCATATATTTACATTTTCATTATGACAGAGACAACATAAAGGGACTATATACATTTGCCCAATAAAATGCTATGCCGTAAATTATCCCTGAGTGTCTTTATCAATACAGGAATTTTATCTAGTATGTTGAATTAATCCAAAGTTTTAGTCAAAAAGATACAGCACGTTGATAGCCTTTTACCTTAGGTCTAGCAATCTACTGTGTTTGTATAAGACATGCATTAATTATTTGCCAGGTAAATTGTTCCATATAGATTTTTAAACTGTTTTCTTCAAAGATGAGAGAGGTGTAAGAAACTGAAGAATTGGCAGTCTTGACTAATACATGTGTGAATGCTAACAGCTCCAACAGTAATCCTTTACCCTGACATTACTTTTCTGTGAAATCATCAAGACTATTGTTGAATAGAAAACATTTACTTTATTGTTAAAATAACATGAAAAAAAATATGACTATGCAGCAATTTTATGTGCATCCAACTGCTAGTAATCAGTTCTTTAACCTGTAAAAATATCACTGATACAGCAAAATGGGCCTTGGGTTTTATCTTTATCTACTATTTAGTATTAGAGGAAAAGTCAGCTCTCAGTCATGCAATTGGAATATAAAAAATATATTAATGGAAGAGGGAATCGCAGTTTTATTTTGTTGTTATTATTATTGTTTTAATCCCGTGCTAGTAGTTGTGGGCACAGAAATCAGCAAGGGAGTACGTTATTTTTCTGGATTAAAGTAATTTTTTTTCCAAACATTATTTTATTTTGTTTTCCAGAATGCTTAAAATTTTACAGAAAATATGTATTTTTCTTTCTAATAATTATAGGCTTTATGAAATTGTGAACTTTACATACATACTTAAAGCAACAGAAGTCACAAACGTTACCATTACCTCACTGTTTATTAAGTTGATTTGCCAGAACAACCACATCCTTACTCTAATCTCCTTACTGAATAACAAACAAAACAAACAGAAAATCAGAAAACAGAGAAATAAAGTAGTAGACAGGGATGCATGCTTCAACCAATTCAGGATATTCAAAGCATTAACAAATAAAATGCCAGATCCTCTTTTTCCTGATACATGTTTGTTAGTACAAACGATAAAACTTTGAAATCATGGCAATTTCACATGCAAGAAAGAAATCTGAGTACATGCAATTTGGACTATCTGTAGAAAAAGGCAAATTGCTTAGAGCTGTAACTCCACTTGTTTGCTTATCCAAATACCTTTGCTTTGTGAATGTAATCATTAGATACCTTTTTGGTTTTATACAGTACTTTATCTCTCCTAAGTTTCAGTTCAATTCAACAAAACATTATTTTGGATAACATACTATGTTTAATGGAGTCTAAATAATTCATAGACAGTAGAGTGGTGATATATGCTAATAGTAGGATTGCAAGTCACTGCATAGGTAAATATCATGATTGTAAAAATTCCCCTTAGAATACTAAATTGCCCATAAAATATAGGTTTGTCTGCTGCTCTGATCAGTTATTTTTAAAATTTCAGATCCAATGAACTATACCAGGGGTCAGCAAACTAAAGCCCACAAGTTAAATCTGGGTCATCCTCTTCTTGTTTTTGCAAATAAAGATTTATTGAAATACAACCAGTCCCACTCCTTTATGTATTATCTTTGAGCTGAGTAGTTGCAAACAAACAAAATATTTTGCCTGCAAAGTCTAAAATATTTATTATCTGGCTATTTATAGAAAAAGTTTTCCTACCCTTGAGCTAGATTACAAGAAGGACCAAAAGGAAAATCTGTATGTGGCTGTCTAGCTTTTCAAAACATTCTGACTTTAAAATAACTACGTTGGAACAGACTCTACGGCAACGGGTTTTGTTTTGTTTTCTTTTTATCAAATATATAGTGTTGAATGGGAATTGTTGAATAATTCTGAAATATTCCAGTTTTCCTGAAAATTTTACATCATTTAGGTTTAACTTGGTTGTTTTTCTTGTTAGTTGCCTTTGAGTTGGCTCTGACTCAGGGCCACCTTAGGTATAATAGAAGCGAAATATCATCTGGTCTTGTTCCATCTCCATGATATTGGATATATTTGAGCTCATTGTTGAGGTTATTGTTTCAGTATATCTCATTGAAAGTTTTTCTTCTTTTTGCTGACCATCTACTTTATCAACCATAATGTCCATTTCCAACAACTGCTCTTTCCTAATAACATGTGCAAAGTAACCAAGACTAAGTCTTGCCATCCTCACTTCTAAGGAATATTCTGCTTATATTTCTTCTAGGTCTGTATAAACTTAATACATATGAAAGGAGATTTATTTGTTGTTTGAGGAGTGAACAAAGTAACATTTGTGAAAGCACTTATCACAAAGTTTACATATGTTGTTGTTGTGTGCTGTCCAGCACATAGTAAGTGTTAAATAACTTTCTATATTTGAATCTAAATCTTCCTTGGTTATACTCCCATGTATTTGGTTCTTTGGAAAGCTTTCCACACATGCCGTCATTGCCTGTGATCACTGTCATGTTATGCACAGGGAAGGTTGGGCATAAGTCTCCTTGTCTATGAGAATCAAGTCTTAAGTCTTACTGTGTTGTCAACATGTGGATGTGGTGGTGCTAACATCTGTGGTCAGATTCAGTAGAGTAAAAAGTACTCTCAACTATAAATCTACCTGTAAAATGGCAGATTACCTTAAGAGTTCTCAGCATGTGTTGATATAATTATAGTTATAGATAGTAATTGTAGAATCTTTTCTCTGTGATAGAAAACACACTGGCACATAGTAAATGCCATACACCTTTTAGTTATTATCATTGTTATGATTATGACTAGTATTTATAGCTGAGAGCTCTTTGTACTTTATCAGGTCTTGAGGTTTATTTTATTTGTTTTAATTCCCCTACCTCATTTCTCATAGGTCTTTCTCTCTCTTAGCCCTGCTGTTTAATTCCTGAATAAAATCCAGCCAGAGAAACAGACTTACCATGAAGTTAATGAAACGTAAGTTTCAGACCCCTCAATTATATGGACCCTTTCCAAGATCTTGGAAGGCCCATGCAATAAATTGGTTATGTATTTTTGCAAACTTTTCACACTGTGATATTTTAGCTCAATCAATTAAGATCATTGTTTCTACTCCAAGTTCTGTTTATATCTCTTACTATTGGAATAGCCTTGAATTTTTTTTTCTTGAAAGTGAAAGGATGTTGACTTGGACATGCATTTAATTTAATTTTAATAGAGTAGATCTACGTGGTCTGTGTATATATTGTTAAGGTATTGTTATCCATCCTAGTATGCATAAATATGTCTTCTAGCAACCCACTGTGCCAATTTACCCTGCATTTTGACTCAAAAGTTCTGAGCCAGAGGTGGAATCACATAGAAACCAGAAGTGTATGTCTAGTGGGAAATAAGTTTGGAAATATACAGAGTCAGAAGCTCCAGAAATTTCTTCTAATCACTGGATGTGTAAACTAGTGAGACAAAAATCTAGTTCATATCAGTGTTTCATCAATACAGAAGTTGTATTTTTGATAGAGATATTTACAATTTTTAAAACATTTCTAAAAACATACATGTGATTAAGAATAAAGAATTTCAAAGCTGAAACAAATTTTTCTAAACTATTTTCAGCAAAAAAGATTGATCAATCACAAAGGAGAATCTACATTATCTATATTCTAAAAATAAAAATAATTTTTTAAATCATCTGAATAGGTAATCAATTACTACACAGCCTAAAAGCAGGAAAAAGAGAAGTATCAGTTTAAAAATGTTTCTCTTCTACATTTTATAAGTTTCATTGTTTTTGGTTTTTTGTTGTGTGTTTTCAGTTTCTCAAAGGTAGGGCTACTGGCTTGCTTGAAATTCCCCTCCAGTGCTAATTCCTCCCTCCAATATGTCTGGCTGAAAATTGTGATTGGTAACCGCAGCCAGAGAATAGGCGTTTGAAGAGGTTGTAAAACCAGAGTCAGTCTTGGTTTGAATTTTGTTATAACGGTTAGCATATTAATGCCTAAAGTCCACCTGGAACTGAAACCGAATAATTACATTTATTTTTCTGTATTCATTTTAGTGCATTCTACTTTTAAACACTGTTTTAAACTGCAGTACATAATTTCAGTAGGGAGACAGTCTCTCTAGGAGCACTGAATATAAAAATTTGAAGCTGTTCATATTGAAATAATCAGTGTTCCATAAACATTTTCCTAAAAACAATTAGAACAGGCTTGTGCCTGTCATGCCACAAGAGGTGACTGGCAAATTTCATGGTCTAAAGTCCTGTGCCTTTCCCCACCCCCAACTTCACCCCTTTCTTCTCATGTGAGTGTTGACCTAAAAATGTATGGATCATTCTTAAATGTGATTTCAGCTCAGTGACTAGCATGAATGTGGGACTTAGAAAATTATTATTGTTAGTTCTCATAATAAAATATTCAAGAATGCTGACAGACTGCCAAGTACAAATCCATATTAGCTCTGTCTTTACTGAGTTTGTTTTAAAAGATGCAATACTGCATATGGAATATAGGATTGTGGAATCCCAATAATCCAACTTATGTCAAAAGTTAACAAATCATTTACCATGGTTTCAGGAAAATAATAATAATGATAGCCTCTAGCCTGTCTAGAAAACATTTTCTATAGAAACTTGTGAACAAAAATCCTTCTGAGAATACATTAGCATGCAAACATAAATTTTGTAAGGTATAGATTCTGCTTACTCTCACTCTCCAGATTTTTAAAACTTATTTGATAGCTTAATATACCAATTTGAGATATGCATTTACTAAGGAATTTCTAGCCTTAAAAATGCTGGGCTGCCAACTTTTCAATCCTTCTTACTTTTCATTAATTAATGCAAACTGATATGGTGAGTTAAACAGGGCTCCACAATTATGCTTGATATCTGTTCCATAATGGAATAGCTGAATGTAGAAATGCAGAAAGTGGGATGTTATAAATATCTCCTTTACCATCCCTTGCGATTGGATTAAAGTACTAGTGACAGAGAGGAGAGTAAATCTCAGTTAGAAAATCATTTTCCTATTAAAAAGAAATGCGATGTCCACTTTTGGACTCTCCTTCTTAAAATTATTCTGAGAGACTTGGACAGGCTCCAGAACAGAATAATGAGAATTATTAGGAGGTGAAAATCTGGCATTCTTCCGCTGTGGTACAGTTGTATGTGATTACAGCCAACACCCAGATCAACTGACAGCTGCATTTTACTTCAGCCATAAGGATAGAAATTGAAGTGGGGACTTTAGTGAGTGCAACCTGAAGGCAATTTTGCATGATAAGAATTAAAATGAATTTAACTGTATGCAAGGCTTGTGACAATCTCAATATTTGGGAATCACTGTCAGGGTTTCATTATCAGTGTATAAACAATGAATGGTCAAATGGGAAACAATAAAATTTGAAGAATACACTCTGATGTATTTAATTCTCTGCGTTTCTCTGATGCTGTTCCTTTTACTCAGTAGTTCCAGAGTTCTCCATGATAAATCCAGATGTTACAAGGGTCTTTTTAATACCTTTGGTCGTTTTGGCTGGTTGTATAAGAAAATTTTTCAATTCTATGGAGTTTTTATCATTATCTCTGTGATCCCTGAGACAGGAACATCAAGTGGTAAGCCACTGGTAGAGATAGAGCCTACCCACAACACAGTGCCAGAGTAGCTCCTATTCTTACTGAGAAATCCCCGATAATGCCAAGCCACTAAGCAGTCTTATGTGGGATAAGTAACATGATTGTAAGTTCAGATCCAGCAGTGTACTTTTCTAGTGGACATTTAATTTCATTCAATTGTAATCAAATGACTATTTATAAAATACAAGCTTTGCAAGAGCTACTTTGCTAAGAGAATATGACCCTGGCTTCAGGCTGATTGATCATAGCTTATTATGTAAACAAAATAAATCAAAAGTTACAGTATAGCAGGGTTCATGTTACAATGGAAGCTTTCTTCAGGTATTGTGAGAGCACAGTAAGTAAGCACACATCTGACTCAGCCTAGATGAATCAGAGAAAGCTCTCTTGGGTAGGTAAAACATGGGCCGAGTCTTGAAAGATGAGTATGTGTTAGGGAATGAGAGCTAGACAGGGAACTCAAGCAGAAGGAATAATGTGTACAAAGGTCAACAAGCCTGAGGAGTCATTACTTTTTTTTTGAGGAAACTACAAATAGCTTAATATGGCACATGTAGAGTTGTTGTTGTTAGGTGCTGCCGACTCCCTTCCCACTCACACTGACCCTATGTACAACAGAATGAAACATAGCTGGATCCTGTTCTATCCTCACAACTGTCACTATGTTTGAGTCCTTTATTGCAGCCACTGTGTCCATCCATCTCCTCGAGGGTCTTCCTCTTTCTCACTGACCATCTACTCTACCAAGCATGATGTCCCTCTCCAGGGACTGGTCCCTCCTGATAATGTGTCCAAACTACGTGAGACAAAGTCTAGCCATCCTCCTTCTAAGGAGCATTCTGGTTGTACTTCTTCCAAAGAAGATTTCTTCAGTCTTCTAGCAGTCCATGGTGTATTCAATATTCTTCACCATATTCAAATGCATCAATTCTTTTTCCATCTTCCTTATTCATTGTCTAGCTTTTGAATGCATATGAAGCAATCAAAAATACCATAGCTTGGGTCAGGTGTACCTTAGTCCTCAAAGTGACATTTTTGCTTTTTAACACTTTAAAGAGTTCTTTTGCAGCAGATTTGCCTAATGCAATATGTCCTTTGATTTCTTGAGTGCTGCTTGCATAGGTGTTGATTGTGGGTACAAGTAAAATGAAATCCTTGACAACTTCAGTCTTTTCTCTATCTATCATTATGTTGCTTATTGGTCCCGTTGTGAGGATTTTTGTTTTCTTTAGGTTGAGATGTAATCCATACTGAAGGCTGTAGTCTTTGATCTTCATCAGTAAGTGCTTCAAGTCCTCTTCACTTTCGGCAAGCAAGGTTGTGTTATCTATATATCACAGGTTGTTAATATGTCTTCCACCAACCCTGATGCCACATTCTTCTTCATGTAGTCCAGCTTCTTGGATTATTTGCTCAGCATACAGATTGAATAAGTGCGGTAAAATGATGCAACCCTGATGCACACCTTTCTTGACTTTAAACCACACAGTATCCCTTTGTTCTGTTCAAACAACTGCCTCTCGGTCTATTTTCAAGTTCCACATGAGGACAATTAAATGTCCTGGAATTCCCATTCTTTGCAATGTTAGCCATAATATGTTATAATCCACACTGTCAAATGCCTTTGCATAGTCAATACAACACAGGTAAACGTCTTTGTGGTATTCTCTTCTTTCAGCCAAGATCTAGCTGATGTTAGCAATGATATCCCTAGTTCCATATCCACTTCTAACCCGGCTTGAATTTCTGGCAGTTCTCTGCCAATGTACAGCTGCAACCACTTCTTAATTATCTTCAGCAAAATTTTACTTGTGTGTGATATTAATGATATTGTTTGATAATTCCCACATTCTTTTGGATCACCTTTCTTTAGAATAGGCCCAAACTTGGATCTCTTCAAGACAGTTAGCCAGCTAGCTGTCTATCTATTTTATTGGCATAGATGAGTGAGTACTTCTAGACTGCATCCATTCGTTGAAACATCTCAATTGGTGTTTCATCAATTCCAGTAGCCTTGTTTTTTGCCAGTGCTGTCAGTGCAGCTTGGATTTCTTCCTTCAATACCATTGGTTCTTGATAGTATGCGACTTCCTGAAATGGTTGAATACACAATAATTCTTTTGGTGCGGGGGCTCTGTGTATTCTTTACATCTTCTTTTGATGTTTCCTGCATTGTTCAACATTTTGCCCATAGAATCTTCCAATATTGCAACTCAAGTCTTGAATTTTTTCTTCAGTTCTTTAAACTTGAGAAATTCCAAACATGTTCTTCCCTTTTGGTTTTCTAATTCCTGGTCTTTGCAAGTTTTATTATAATACTTTACTTTGTGTTCCCAAGAGTAAATAGGAAACATTTCATAAAGAGAAAGATCAATGATTTGGCGATTGGACTTTGTTACAAAAGGGGAATATAATAGATTTTAGGAGAAAAAAAATTAAGAAAGAACTCGATCAGATTTATGCTTTAGATACATTGTTTTGGATGTGTATGAAGAATGGAAAAGATAACTGGTAGTTGAAGAAATATAAACGAGTCAAGTGGCAATATCCATGCCGCAGCGGCATTAGTAGTTCAGTGGTAAAATTTTTCTTTTCCTGTAGGAGACTGAGGTTCAATTCCTAGACAATGCACCTCATGCACATTCACCACTCATCTGTCAGTGGAGGTTTGTGTGTTGCTATGGTGCTGAACAGGTTTCAGCAGAGCTTTCAGACCAAGACAGACTAGGAAGAAAGGTCTGGTGATCTATTTACAAATATGAGTCAATGAAAACCCTATGAATTACAATGGTCTAATGGGCAGCTGATCATGGGGATGGCACAGAAGCAGGCTTGTTTCATTCTGTTGTGCATGGGGTTTCCGTGGGTCGGGGGACTGACTCCAAGGCAGCTAACAACAAGAACCCTTACTACAGGTGGTCAATGGAAAAAATGTCACTTAACTGTTAAAAAAGTATAGGGAGAATGAGAAGCTTGAGTTTGAATTTTGCTTGTGTCACTTATTAATTGCTTAATTTTAGATAAAATAGTTAACTTCTCTGAGTCTCAGTTTCTGCATTCATAAAATTTTGAGAGGTTTAAACAGAGGGGGATATATAATGTTCATAGCATAGTGCTTATAGTAT
Organism: Trichechus manatus latirostris; assembly: GCF_000243295.1. Taxonomy (NCBI): domain Eukaryota; kingdom Metazoa; phylum Chordata; class Mammalia; order Sirenia; family Trichechidae; genus Trichechus; species Trichechus manatus. Next base: position 4,771,961 of record NW_004443970.1, on the reverse strand, counting down.
ATTAAACCATTAATACTGCTAGCAATTTATTTATATTGTTATTATCAATAACAATTGCAATAATGGTAATAAAAAGTCTCTTAAAAAATCTCATGAGTAATTTATGAGAATTCATGATAAAATGTAAACTAAATTCAAGAGTAATTTTTTATTTATTGATTTATTTTTGTGGTAACATCAAACAGAACCAGTGTTTACTACTACTAACTACTATGGAAACCCTGGTGTTGTAGTGGTTAAGAGCGCAACTGCTAACCAAAAGGTGGGCAGTTCGAATCCACCAGGCTCTCCTTGGAAACCGTAGGGGGCAGTTCTACTTCGTCCTATAGGGTCACTATGAGTCGGAATCAAATCGATGGCAATGGGTTTTTTATGAGTACAAACTGCTATATGACAGGCAGTTTGCGAAGAAGTTTACATATATAATATCCTCATAGTTAGCCAAACATCTTACTTTGTTCTATCTTGTCGAGTTGAATAAAAATCCAAACTCAAAAGTAGGAGCTAGCAAAATGATCCCTCACTCATTTGAAGAGGGAGAGCGAGAAGGACAAAAAGAGAAACAAAGGAAAGGAGGGAGGGAGACAGGGAAAGAGAATGTGAGAGAGCACAAGTGCTATCACAACAAAATAGTGGTCAAGGAGAAGCGATGGACATTTAGTGAACATTTACTAAATGCAGGAGCCCTAGTGGCCCAGTGATTAAGTGTTCGGTTGCTAAATGAAACAAACGTCAGTGGTTCAAACTCTCCAGCTGCTACTTGGGAGAAAGATGTGGCAGGCTGCTTCCATAAAGATTTACAGCCTTCAAAACTCTATGAGGCAGTTCTACTGTGTCCTATAGGGTCACTGAGTCTGATTCGACTGTACGGCAATCAGTTTGTTCTGGTTTTGGTTATTAAGTGTAATGCACTATTTAGGGCATAACGAATCCTCACAACAACACTGTAGGACAGTTGGCATTTTATTTATTGGGAAATAGAAGCTCTAGAAATTTTAGTTGCCCAAATTCACACAGCTATTATAAAGCTGTGATCAAAAACAGCAACAAAAGTGAACAACAACTGATCCAGAGCCAATCTTCTCAGAGCTAAATCTGAAGTTCCAGACATTCTTAACCAGCTTTGGAGACTGCATTGTGTGCTTTAGCCAAAGACAACCCAATTTTGTAAGTTTTCTTTGCCAGCATGCTTAATGAAACAGCCACTAGTCTGAAATAGTTGTCCTGGCTAAGAGTCGATCAAAAATAATTGAAGGCATTAGAGATGATTAATCATTTGCTTCTGTGGGTTAGACCTGTATACGTAAAATGATGACTCAGGTACATAAGGTCAGGTAGGGAGGGCAGATTTGATTAGTTGATTTCCATAGTGTAAAATATTTCTCAATGGGAACCCCTTCTGTGGGGAATCACTGAACATTATGGTGGAGGAATATAAAAATTTAAAGTCTGTACATTAAGACCCAAAAAAAAAAAAAAAAAAAAAACTGCCAGAAGCAATTTCCAAAGAAATTACATCTGGGTGCAATGAAGAGAATCCTAAGAGGAAAAAGGTTCATTCAATGAGTGAGCTCTTTAGGGGAGTTTTTATTTGATTAAGAGATCACTATTTATTTAAATGGAGCACACTATAAGACTAACTTAATCCAGGCCCCAAAGGCTATTTTAATGGGTTTGAGGATTGCTTCTGCAAAACACATCTGGATTTTTGATCACTGCAAATTTAATCACACAGGACAAAATCCTTTACTGCAAATGCATGTTAGGCTTATGCTCAAGTTGAGAGGTCATATGGACAACAGCTTATAAGGGCTATACAACCTAGCCTGGTCCTAGGCAGTCTTTTCTTGGTTCTAAACTTCCAGAACATTGTTGTGGTTGTTGTGAGCTGTCAGCGAGTTGCCTCCAACTCGTGGTGACCCCTGGCACAGCGAAACAAAATGCTGGCTGGTCCTGTGCCATACTCATGATTGGTTGCAAACGGGGCTGTTGTGATCCACAGAGTTTTCACTGGCTGCTTTTCAGAAGTAGATTGCCAGGCCTTTCTTCCTAGCCTATCTTAGCCTGGAAGTTCCATTGAAACCTGTTCAGCATCACTGCAACATGCACGCCTCCACTGACAGACAAGTGGTGGCTGCACATGAGGTATATTGGTCAGGAATCGAGCCTGGATCACCCACACGGAAGGTGAGAATTTTACTACTGAATCACCTCTGCTTCCATCCAGAGGACTGTAGGAAAACCTAGTTTATTAAAGACCTCAAAGATCTCTGAAGCTTTAGGAAAGTAATATTGGTTTAAATGAGACCAGCTGAGAAAGCCACTTCAAGAGAGATGGAAAAAATAAAATGAAAGATCTCCTTTAAATCTAGATAGTACATTTGCTATGAACTTGGTTAGCCCTGTTCAAGAAAATATAATGGACACCAGGATTGACAAAGACCCACAAATAGTGAAGGGCTGTAGATTAGCCAAATCTGTTATCACGAACATTAAGTCATTGAAAATTATGTTTTAATCACAAGAGTTTAGAGGGAATTTCTAGGGCTAACAGAACAATAAAAGAATAAAAAAGAAGACCTGATACCCACATTATTAGAAAATATTCAAAACGATAATATACAGGGCTTATATTCAGCTGCTATGCACTATTATAGCTGTTCTGGTTGTTAGGACCCATATCCTTTGGGGTTCATGTCCCTTCAGATACCAAATATTTTGAACATCATCCTGGTGATGATTAATATTACTTGGTTTTCATAACTGACAACTTGAACATTTATTTAACGTTAAATAATCACTGGAAAGAGAAATACTATATTTTAAGAATAGTTACTTTTCATTAAGGAGCCCTGGTGGAGCAGTTGGTTAAGAGCTTGGCTACTCACAGAAAGGTCAACAGTTTGAATCCACTAGCCACTCTGTGGGAGAAAGATGTGGCAGTCTGCATCTGTAAAGATTTCAGCCTTCGAAACCCTCTGGTGTAGTTCTACTCTGTCCTGTAGGATCTCTAGGGGTAGAAATCGACCTGACAGCGATGGGTTTGGTTTTTGTTTTTGTTACTTCTCATTGGATTGTGATAAGAGTGAAATGGGAAACACTGTTGACTACCGATACTTTTCTATTATTTTGAATATGTGTACAAATTATGTATATCCATGTACTGTTAGAGTAAATAAAAACTTTAAAATAGCTTTACATAATGGAATCTATGAGGAAATATACAGAATTATAAACTATAGAGATTAATTATCAGGGTTATTTTTCACAGGGAACTGATAACGAAAATCTTTAAATGTTTGGCGTGCGACACTGTTTGGTGATCAGTGACTTTAATTCATGTTCTCTAGGGACCAGTCAAGAGAGATACAGCTTCTTTTACAAAGAGACACTCATGATTCATTACATAGTAGTGTGAGGAGCTGGTGACCCCTTTGGAAAAGGTCACTAAAGTTAGTTGCTGATCTTTTTCCAGATACCATGATGAAAACTAAAACATTTACCTCTCGAGATTGTTTAATACAACTAGCTGAAGAATGAGCATAAGTTATCCTTTTCTTAGTAATTGGTGAGCTGGTACCTAGGAAAGACTTAGGCTACTGTGTAATACACTCAGGGATCGGACACAAACACACAGGAATTTCTTTTATCTGAATATGTTAGTGTGGACTCTGAAGGTGTACAACAACAGATACGGAGGTGCTGAGACACAAAAAATATTTAAAAAAATTATTAATGATGTATAATTTAGAAACTCAGAAAATATAGAATTAGATAATTAATACATTTTTTAAAAAAATTTAGTCCTGCCTTTTTAATTGACTTAAAAAATTTAATTATGTCACATATATTAAAATATAAAGATATATACTGACTACTGTCAGAACCTGGTAGTTTCCTGTATGGCAACTATTCTTCACCAAAAGTTATTCTGCAATTAAGGGATTTGAGTAAATATGTTCTCATAGAGATTGTTTCTTAAACAAATTAGAGCCCCATCATCCTCAATTTATTACTTTATTGGTAAGTTTCTTAGTTATCTGGTGCTGCTATAAGAGAAATACCACAAGTGGGTGGCTTTAACACACAGAAATTTATTTTCTCACAGTTTTAGAGACTAGAAGTCCAAATTCAGGGTGCTTTCTCTCCCTGTTGTATGTGGGGAATGTCCTAGTCTCTTTTCAGCTTCTGTTTCTTGGTTCCTTGGAGATCTCATGTGGTATGGCATCTACCTTCCCCATCTGTGTTTGCTTTCTTGCTGCTTGCTCTATCTGCTCTTTTTATATCTCAAAAGAGATTGACTTAAGACACACCTTACATTAATACTATCTCATTAACATGACAAAGAAAAGCCATTTCTAAATGAGATTATAACCACAGGTATAGGGGTTAGGATTTACCACACATATTTTGAGAGGACACAATTCAATCCATAACATTCCACACTTTGGCCCCCAAAATTCATGTCCTCCCACATTCATAGTATATTCACCCCATTACAACATCCTAAAGGTTTTAAATCAACTCTAAGTCTAAAATATCATCTTCTGAATCATCTAAGTCAAATATGGATGAGAATGTAGGCATATGCCACCCTGAGGCAAAATTCCTCTTCATCTGTGAACCTGCGAAATATAGAATACAAGTTATCTGCTTCCAAAGTACAATGGCGGAATAGGCACAAGATAGACATTTCTATTACAAATGGGAGAAATTAAAGGGAAAGAAGGGATAACAGACACTAATCAAGTCCAAAACTCAGCAGAACAAATTACATTAGTTCTCAAGTCTTGAAAATAATCCTTTCTTTTCTGAGACCATCTGGGCAATGGCCCCTCCCTCCAGATTCTGGGTGTTAGCCATGTTCTCTGGATTCTGGGAGTGAGGCCCCTAAGCCCAACGTGAAGGTCCCAGCTTTCAGGCCCACTGGTATGGAAACCTCACCCATTCAGGTTTGGGTGGTCCTGTTCTCTTAGTCCATCTGAGTGGTGAGCCCACTCTCTCAGTCCCAATAGGCTCCGTTCTCCTGCACCTTGGGCATAGCAGACCTATCCCCTTAGCTTTGGGTTGTGGCTCCATCCTCTCTGCCCACCTAAAGAGTAGCTCCACACTCCACAACCTGGTGAAGATCTAAATCTTTAAAACCCAGTAGTCCATGGCTTCAATCTTTGAAACCTAGGAGGTCTTGGGTCTACCCTTTGAAACCAAGTCAGCCTTGCTCTCAGTTTTCCTTCCTATAGTTCCGCTGATCTCAGAGCTGCTCCAGGGATGGTAGTTTTCTTTTCTTGGAGGACAACAGATGTAGTTCCTTTAGACTGTTTCCTGCTTGTAGAATTCCAAGAAGCCAACAGCTTTTCTTCCTTTCATCCTATCTCTGTCCCCTTCAGTGTAAGCTGATGGATTTTCTGCTGTGGTAGTTGGTTAGAGCCATCAGTCAGTGGCTTAATCTCTTTAACAAAATACTGAGTTACCAAGTCCTTGGTGAGAATTTTAGGGCACATATCCTTAGTTTGTAAAACAGAATTTTCCAAGTTTTTAAGTTCTGTTTTCATTTTTCACAGTTCATATTTAAGTCTAATTCTTTCCTCCTGCATTCTACTGTAAGTGGCAAGGAGAAACAAGGCTTCCCCTTTAAGATCTTGCTTAGAAATCTCCACAGCCAATACTCAAATCACCAATTGTAAGCTCTACCTTCCAGCAAACCTTTGAACATAATAATAATAATCATAACTGCATAAAAAGCATCACCCTTCCTCCATTGTCCAATCATATATTCATCATTTCTCTTTAGAGCCTCACCAGGAGCACATTTAACATTCACATTTCTAGCAATGTTCTGTTGATGGTATCATACATATTCTCTAAGACTACAGAGGCTTACTCTATAGCTCTCCTCCCTTCTTTCTGAGTCCACGCCAGAATTGCCTTTTACATCTGTAATTCTACCAACAGTCTCTTCAAGGCAATCTAGGACCTTACTATGAAGCACATCAAAATTCCTCCAGATTCTACCCATTACCCAATTGCAAAACCACTTCTACATTTTACATATCTGTTAGAGAAGCACCTCACTCTTCAGTACCAAATCCTGCCTTGGTTATCTAGTAGTGCTATGACAGAAATACCACAAGTGGGTGGCCTTAACAAACAAATTTATTTTCTCACAGTTTAGAAGGATTGAAGTTCAAGTTCAGGGCACTGGCTCTAGGGAAAGGCTTTCTCTACCTGTTGACTCTAGGGTAAGATCTTTGTCTCTTTTCAGCTTCTGTTTCTAGGTTCCTTGGAGATCGCATGTGGCGTGGCATCTATCTTCCCCTATCTGTATTTTCTTGCTGCTTGCTTAATCTGCTCTTTTATATCTCAAAAGAGATTGACTTAAGACACATCCTACAGTAATATCGCCTCATTAACATCGCAGAGAAAACCCATTCGCAAATGAGATTATTACCACAGGTATAGGGGTCAAAATTTATAACACATTTTCGGGGGACACAATTCAATCCATAACAGTGAGCCATTTATATTTATGATGTTTAATATCATATGATGGGAATTCTACTTAAATATAGCTCATTAATTTAATTTTTATTTAATAAAAGCACCATATTTGAAATCGCAACTGGGTCACAAGTGAGTTTGCACCACAGTACTATCTATGCAAGAACTGACAAGAAAACATGGATTGCTAAGCCTTTCAATACATTTTTTGAGTTAACAGAAGCACTGACTTTAAAGGGTAAGAGTTAATTTGAGGAAGGAGATATATTTTAAAATTCTTAACTAGTCTACTTATGTTCATTTAAAATCTCTTTGAAAAGGAGACATTCTGGACACCCAAAGTATCTTTAATTATATGCAAAAATTTGATTAAAGCTCATTTCTTCTGATTTTGATGCAGATAATTATATCTTTCAAGAGCTTTACATTATGCCCATCAATTGTTAATAGAGAACTATCCCACTATAATTGTGGCTTTGTCTATTTCTCCTATCAGTCCTATCAATTTGGCTTCACATATTTTTCATTTCTGCTGTTTTCTTGATAGAATTAGCTGTTTATTACTGTATGAATTCCCTCTCTGTCTCTGGTAATTTTCTTTAATCTGAAGTATGTTTTATTTTATATTAGTGTTGCCACCTCTGCTTTACCTTGATTATTTTTTCCATAATATGTCTCTTTTCTCATACCTTTACCTTCTAACCGCTTGTTTTGTAATATTTAAAGTGCGTTTCCTGTAGACAGCGTATGGTCAGGTCACATTTTTTAATTCACTCTAACATTCCTTATTAACTGGACTATTGTCATTTAATGTAATTATTGATCTAATAGGACTTGTGGAAGAAAGAATACTGGCCATATCCTAATTCCCAGAACCTGTGAATATGTTCCTTACATGTCAAAAGGAGCTTTGCAGATATGTATGAGTTAAGGGTCTTAAAATGGGAAGATTATCCTGGATTATTTGGGTAAATCCAATGTGATCACAAGGGTCCTTTCAAGAGGGAGGCAGAAAGGTTCATAGTGAGATGAAGAAGTTATGATGATGTGAGTAGAAGTTAAAGTGATATCATGATGAGGAAAGGGCCATGATCTTAGGAATACAGGTGTCCTCTAGTAGCTGGGAAAGGCAAGAAAATGAATTGTCTCTGACGTGTTCCAGAAGGAACTAGCCTGGCCATGTAAAATAATAAATTTGCCTTGTTTCAGGTCAATACATTTGTGGCAAATTGGTAGACCAGCAATAGGAAAATAGCATAGGGCTTAAATCTGACATTTTGTTTTGTTTTCCTGTTTTTTGTTTCTCTTATTTCTTCTGCTGCTTCCCTATGGGTTACCTGATAATTTTTTAGAATTCCATTTTGATTTATCTGTAGTGTTTTTGAGTGTATCTCTTCATATACCTTTTATTATGGTTGTTCTAGGATTTCCTTTATATATATATATATAATTTATCACAGTCTACTGGTGTTTTCATTTCACTAGCTGAGTGAATTCAAAAAATTTTGCCTCCCTTTTTGTACCTTTATCCTTCACTGTTTATAATACAATTGCATTAAATATTTTCTCTATATACATTTAAAACAACAACAGTGATATAATTAATGCTTCAGCTCACACTTAATTCAGAAAACTTAAGAGGAACAAGGATGCCTATTTTATTTGCCCATATTTTGCTTACTATGCTTTTTCTTCCTTCCTTCCTGATGCGCCAAGTTCCCTTATTTTATAATTCCTTTCATTTAGAGAACCTTTTTAAACCATTCTTTAAGGAAATGAGAGAAAAAAAATTCTCTTAGTCTTTCTACATCTGAGAATCTCTTGATCTTTCTCCTCATTCCTGAAGAATACTTTTACTCAGTATAGAATTTTTGGTTAACAATTCTTTTTTTCAGCATTTGAAAAATACTATGCAAATTCCTTCTGTCCTACATCGTTCTAATGAGAAATCTACTATTTTTCTGCCTATAGATAAGGTGTTATTTCTCTCACCCTCCTTCCAGGATTATTCTTTGTCTTAATTTTCAGAAGTTTGTCAATATATGTTGGCGTTGGTTTCTTTGGGTTTTTCCTGTTTGGTAGTTGCTCCATTTGTTGAATCTGTGGGCTTAAGGCTTTTGACAAATGTGAAAACTTTTCTGCAATTATCTCTTCATGTGTATTTTCAGCCTTCCTTCTTTTTCCTCTCCTTCCAGGATTCCAGTGGCACAGATGTTATATATTTTGTTTAAATTTTCAAAGGTCTCTAAGCCCCTGTTGATTTATTTTTTCCTTCAATCTATTTTTTCTGTTGTTTGGAATACCTAATTTTGATTATTTAGTTTTTAATACACTGATCCTTTCCTCTTCCCCTCCATTCTACTGTTGAGCTCATTCATTATTTTTTTTTAATTTCTATTACTTTAATTTTCAGTTCTAAATATTCCATTATATTTTATATTTTTTGAGAGACTCCCCATATTTTTTCATTTGTTTTCAGAATGTTCACAATTGTTTGTTGAAGTGTTTGTGATGGCTGCTTTAAAATCATTGTCAGATAATTCTAACATCTTTGAATCCTGATTATTTTCAGTATTATGTTATGAAAGTCTGGATCTTATTTAAACCTAAAGGTTTAGCTAGCTTTTCCTAACACTACTTTTGCAGAGGATGAGGAGGTAACACCTTTTTAGTGCCAGGTGCAGGCAAAAATCCAGGTTTTCTGCTTGTCTTCTATGGACACAAAATCTATGCCTCCATCTTACCCTCTGTGTGTGTGTTTCTTGTCCTCTTTTTATAAGGCTACCGCTTATACTGGACTAGAACCCACCCTACCAGAATATGGCCATATATTAACTGGCAATATCTTCAAAGACCCCATTTGCACACAAGGACATGTTGACTTGTAACAGGTTAGGACTTCAACATATCTTTTTTGGGGGATACAGTTCAGTTCATAACAAGAGCCATATTATGTTTTGAGGACACTCATTAAGTGATAACGTGCATTATTTACACCTATGGAACTCAGACATCCCTTATTCCCCACCTCACTTCATATAGGCTATCTTTAACTTCAGTCATTGTTTCAGCAAGTAACTTCTCAGAGTTGTAACTGACAGCACACACCTCACTGCTCCGTATATCTTTTTCTTTATTCCTTAGTATTCCTGCAGTAATCTGTCCAGCACTTACTCATGTGTGTTTTGAAAGTGTGAAGAAACACTCTATGGTGCAATCCTTGAAAAATGGTTGATGAGACAAATGGATGACTTCTACCCTCTTCTATCTCTTTGGTGTATGACTCTAAGCACATTCTAGATAGAGTCTCACAAGGTCCAGCAAGATTGAATCTCAGTTGTCTATGGTTTGACTAACTGGTGAATACACTCTAGTATTAGCTTCCCCTTGTTTTCTGTTTTATTGTACTGTCTCCTACCGCTGTCTCTGAGATCACCTTCCACCTAAGCTCCTGTCTTGGGCTTTGCTTACCAGCAATAACCCAGTCTAAGACATGCATTTATTTAACAGGCAATAAATAATGGAGTGAGATCATGTTTTATCTACACAAAGCGGTGCATAAATAACACAGTTAAGAGCATAAATCTCTTCTGCTAACTTGTAACTCAATAGTTGTAAGAATACTACTGGATATCAAGATGAAAATATTCGCTCAGAGCATAAAAGAATAGTAAAGCATGTTATAGGAATAGGACAGTTGACATTTTAAGTGGAAGAGACAGGAAGTAAATAAGTAAATGAAGTATGTATATATATATAACTATAATGTCAAGTATTATAGGTTCAGCTTATGAAGATTGACATGGAAGATGTAATTGAAAATCTTCAATAAATTTGGAAAACCTGCAGAGGAGGAGGAATTATGTAAATTGTTTACATAGTATGAAAATGTATCAAATAATGCATTAATATAATAATATTATATGTGTTAAAATACCAAAACAGATAGCTATAATATGGATTTCAACATACAATTTTTTTATTTGACTCTCTAGAACACAGTGAGAACAGAAAAAGCTCTATGCGGAAAAACTGAGAAACTCTGTATTGACGAGAATACCAATAGGTATTTAATCAATAAATGCTTAAAACATTTAATGTTCTTTTGAATACAAACACTGTTGAGAGGAATTTTTGCCTTTTTTCCTTAAAAAATTATTGTTAAATAATTAGTTTAGTAATTGCAATTTGAGAACTTGTCAAAGCTTTAAGTTGTTCTTTGAGAGTAGAGTGAGTCAAAAATTTTAATTGGTAAAAAACTCTTGCTTCAGGAACAGTGCTATTTTTCAAAAAGATAATTGTTGAAAGGCAAATAACATTTCTAATATGCCTTTTTCCTCCACAATTGTCCTCTCAAAAAGCCTTTATTACAGATGAAAATACTAGGGAAATGGACCGTCAAAGCTTCACTGAAACAATATGCAATTCTGAAATATTGTCTCTTTATGTATACTTACATTGTTAATTCTTCAAAGAATGAAACTATTTTTCAGACCACTATATAGGACAAAAATATAAACGATTTTCCCTTTTTATCATTTAAAATAAGTTTTAAAAATAAAATTCCATATGATATTAGAAATAATTGTATGGGTATGACTTTTGTTTCCACTAAGTTATTATTATACTTGGGCATATTGGATAGGATAACTGATTTTTATTTGAATAGAAATGAGAAGGAATAACTATTTTAGAAACAGGGTTTAAAAAGAAAAAAAAGCACAAAGCAAAAGGTGATATCAGGTACTTCAGTATGCCTGTGTTACCTACTTCTCCCTTAAGTTTCTTTCATTCTTTTTTTTTTTTGTGTGTGTGTGTGTATAAATCAAAAGTGCTAATTAAGAGATAACACAATGTCAATGCTTATGGTACAGAGGTCTCAAAGACAAATTCTTTCTGCACTCTCAACTTGTTTTGAAGACTTAGGCACATCACTAATCCCCACACAGTGTCAGCTCTCTCTTATGTGATGTGAGGACAGATATTTCATTAGGTGATTTATACATTGCTGTCCACTGTGGGTGTTATTACATGATTTATAAATATTCGTTTATTTTCAGAGATATTATTTTTCATACAAATGCAATAAAACCCAAACACATTGCCATCGAGTTGGTTCCGAATCATAGTGACCCTAGAGGACAGAGTAGAACTGCCCTATAGGGTTTCCAAGGAGCGGCTGGTGGATTCAAACTATAGATCTTTTGGTTAGCAGCCAAACTCTTAACCGCTGCACCTCCAGGGCTCCCACAATTCAATAGGTTGTACACTAAACTCTCAGAAAACAGTCTCATAACTAAAATTTATACTTATTCAATTCACCACACTCAGACACCATATCTTTCTTATTGAAAGTGAGCAGTCATTAGTATTCTGAAATCATTTTGAAGAATTTATTCTTGAAAATATATGCTTTTAAACTGGAGGTCTTGAGTGTCTCCCCATTTCTAATATCACTGAGTCTTCGGGATTAGACCTGAACCATTACTAGGGACCCATTTTGAGGAGACGGTTGTGAATATGTAAGAACCTGCTAGGACAGTATATGGGAACCATAGAGCAAAAACAGATGAAAGAGATGGTGAGCTGACCAGTCACGGTACCCTGGAGACTCAGCAGCCTTGGGATGTAATGAACTTAGTCAACTTTATCTTCATTTCCTCTTTTTTCTATTTTCTTTTCTTTTCATTCAGAGATGGATCACTTTTTTTTTTTTTTTTTTTTACTTCTTATTAAGTCAGTTATTAATTGTATCCCACTAAACACAGAGACTCTGGAATACGATCACTTTTTTTTTTTTAGTTACAAATTTAAGACATTTGTTTGCAGCATTTATTTTAACCCCAGCATGAGAAGAGTAACATACAAAAGAACCAACCTTGAAGATGCACCCCATAATCACCCTATGTTAGAGGATCCCGGTTAATCCCTAAATTTTGTGAAAATTAGATGTGGTAAAGTAATATTTTATATCTCACTATTGGACAAAATTGAAAAATTTATGCATAACAGTGTACATCATAATATGGAGCCCAATAACCCAATTCTTCAAATTCAAGAGAAAAGTAACCACCTCTTCTTATATTTTCAGTAATTTTTTATCCTATAATTATAACTGTAAATAAAGTACATTTTCAGGATATGTTGCAGTCACGAAAATTTTTTATACAAATGCATATACAAATAAGTGTCATTCAAACACTCAAAAGATTTATATTAAAACTTTATCACATAGAAATTAATCATAGTAAGATTAGAAGTTTAATTTTTAGATTTAAACCCATGTATCTGATCAGCTCCTGTGCTGTATAAAATTTATCAAAACATCCTTTAGTTACTGGATATGGAAGTCACCTTTGACTACTTCCTAGATGGTTAACACATATTTTCTTTTATCTTTTAAATAAATGATAAACCACAGAAAATAATATATAAATTATATAATATAATATAATATATAATAATAAAAAAACATGTAGTCACTATAAAGCTTACCAAATACAGCATTACTAGTATTTTAAAACCTACAATATATAGCTCTCTCATCACTTTTCCATTCCTACCCCTCAGGGGTAACAACTAGACATAATTCTGTATTTATCATTTTCCTTGATTTCTTAAAGTGCTTTACTGTGTATGTATCTATACCTTAATTGTACATTATTGTTTCACATGGTTTTGATATTTTTAAAAATTATATTATGCTATAGCAGTCTTTCATAACTTGCTTTATTTTCCATTTAATATTTTTTTGAAACTCATTATTTGATCCATATAGCTAAATTATTTCCATTTCAGGACTGAATATACTACAGTATATTTAGCCATTATCTGATTGATTATATCTGAGTTGTTTTAATATTTTTCTATTTAAAAACAATTCTGCTATAAACAGTCATATATGTGCTTCCCAAAGCACTGATCAATGATTTTTCTTCATTTATTAAAATGGTCATATAAATCGAATATAGCTTGTTTTCCCTGATCAGTAACAAGGCAAAGAGGGCTACTCCCATCACTCTTATTTAATTTTAGTGGAAGCCCTAGTCACTAAAAGAAGACAAGGAAAAAAACTACATAAACATTAGAAAGAAAGAATAAATTAAGCTCCTTATTTGAAGATTTCTGTTTATATGAAATTCAAGGGCTTTACCAAACAACTAATAGAACTCAGTATTAAATTTAGCAAGGTCACAGGATACAAGGTTAATATAAAACCAATCAATTATATTGTTTGTTTATACAAACAATAAACAATTGGAAAATGACATTTAAAAAAATCTCATTTATAGTAATGACAAAAGTATAAAATATTTGGAAATAAATACTACAAAAACAAAGCCAATATCTCTTCTTTGAAAATTATGAACATTGCTGAAAGAAATTAAAGAAGTCTAGATAAATTGAAACGTATAACAAGTTCATGGTTGGTAGACTCACTATTATTACAATGTCAGTTCTCCCAAATCGATTTATAAATTCAACACAATTACAAATTTCATCAGTATTTATTGTGTATATGGTAATTGGCCAACTGATTCTAAAATTCGTATGGAAATACAAAGGACCTGTAATAAAGCAAGTTTTAAAAGAACAAAACTGGTTGGCTTACCTCATCTGGAAAACAAACAAACAAACAAAAACAATATACATACACACATATATGTATACATATATGTGTGTATATGTATACATATATGTGTGTATATACACACACACACATACACTTACATATACACATGCATATACACATATATATTTCTACTATATATAAATCAATATAGATGTCTGACACAGACCGAAGATTTTTAACAATAGTGGCAAGACAATTCAATGAAGGAAAAAAAAGTCTTTTCAATTAATGTTGCTGTATTAGCTGAATATACATATGGGAAAACAAAAACAAAACTAAACAAAGCACCAACTCATGTCTCAAACAATAGAACAAATAAAATGGTTCATAGACCTAAATATAAAACCTAGAACCTTAAACTTCTAGAAAAAAATACAAGAGAAATCTTTGCAAACTGGGAGTAGGCAAAGATTTCTTAGAGAGAACAAAAGAATCAAAAACCATTCAAGAAAAAAAATCAACAAATTGGGTATCATTAAAATTAAACATTTTTTCCTTTCAAAACATATCACTAAGAAAGTGAAAATGTCATATAATAGACTGGAAGGAAATATGTATCACATATATCCAACAAGAGATTTATATCCAGAATGCATAAATATCTCTCACAATTCAATAAGACAACCAAATAAAAACAGGCAAGAGATTTGACTAGACCTTTCATGATTGAAGACATACAAATGGCCAATAAGCACATGAAAAGATAATTAACATCATTAATCATCAAGAAAATGCAAATCAAAACCCATTGAGATAATACTACACATCTATTAGGGTGGCTAAAGTTAAACAAAAAACAACAATCCAAAACCAAAAACCCAAATGTACCAAGTTTGGCAAGGATGGGGAACAGTATCATATCCTGCTGAAGTAAATGTAAATGATAAATTATATTTGAAACATTTGGCCGATTCTCAAAATTTAAACTTTTACTTAGTGTATGACTGATCCTATTCACACTAGGTGTTTAGTCAAGAGAAACAACAGTACATGTCCAAACAAAGAAAACAGTATACACAGATGTTTAGCAGCTTTATTTGCAGTATCTCAAAACTGTAAGCCATCCAAATGTATTTAAATTGTGGTATATTCTTACATTGGAATGTTACTCAGCAATTAAAAAAATAGTTACCAAACCCAGGAAGGTGGGTCCTTGTCTGGCATGCTCAGACTTGCCAATTATCTGGACACTGGTCTTTGAGAAAGTAACTTTATTGCAATGCACAGAGCAAGGAGCTGGGAGGAAGTTCCTCAGATCCAGCTCCCTGAGCTAGGGGGAAGCAAGGCTTATATGTGGTTTGGGCAGCAAGATGGCAGCCTTGCAGACCTACTGGGGAGGGAAAATTCTAGAAGGCAGGCAGGAAACAGGAGGTGGTGTGGTTCTAGTCAGACCTCTCACTTCGGAATAGGATCCAGGTGATGATTTTCCTTCTGATTCGTTCCTCCTATTGCTGTGTCCTCTGTTGAGGTCAATTAGCCATCACAGCTGGCCCTTCTGCACATTCCGGGCAGGCCAAATCTGGCTTGGGCTGGTTTAAGAACTAATGGAAATTTACTGGCATTCGTAGAGTTAGGTTACAATATTACTATTGATATACAACAATATAAATAGGTCTCATTTTGCTGAGGGAAAAAAAGAGGTAAGCACAAGCGTACATTCTGTATAAATTATATACAATTATACAAAAAGCAAACTAATTTATTATGACCAAAGCAGATTAGTTCCCACCTGGGGACAGGGATGGAGGAAAGGATGGATTAAAAAGGAGCACAGGGAACTTTTTTTTCTGGGGGGGAGTGATGAAAATATCTGCTATCTTGATCATGATGATGGATTCACAATTCTAAAACAGATCAAATTGTATAATTTAAAGATATTTAGTTTGCTGTTCCTCAATTATACTTCAAAAAGTCATTAAAAAATAGATAATAGTATGATTCTCAAGGGGATGATGTAAGATAATTTTCAGAGCAGTGAATTGTGACGAGCAAAACTCAGTTCTTTATATTGTACCAGATTCATACTTTTAATCCGTAACTAAAGTATAAGTACCTGTAACCCTGGATTATATTTATTTGTTTTTAAATACCTTCTTCATTGTTTTATCCTTGTTCACCTAGTTGATAGCAGATAATTTAGCTTAATATTAATTTACTAACTCATTCAATAATTATTTATTCAATACCTACTCTATACTAACAGTGTTCTAAGCACTATGGATACAAAAGGAAATATAACAAAGTTTCCTTCTGGTAAAAGGAGTCATACAATTAATGAGTATATTCAAAATTAAAATATATGAAGTAGTATAATATGCTCAGGTATTGAATAAAGGAATGAGTGAGTGAGTGACTGGTTGAATAAATGTAAATTTGCCTTGAAAGTCCAAAATCACTTTATACTTATCTATGCTGTGAATTGCTTGCAATTTAATGTAACACAAAAGCTGACTAATAGTAGTCGAAGAAAGAGGGTTTACTTTTGTCCTACAGGATGAAAATTTAAGAGAGGCAATTCTTGTCCTTGTTCCAGCTACTCAATGTTTCAGCAGTTACCAGACTCCTTCTGTGTTTTACCTTTAACCATGGTATGTATTTCATTTGTTCTCATTCTTGTTACCTTATTGCCATGACATGGCTGTTGTTTCTTCAGGCATTCTGAGTGGGGTTTAAAATTAACCATATATAATTCTCCTATCTCTCCCTCCTCAATGCAAAAGTAGACACAGGAATCAGACAAATAGATCTTAAAATAGTCATCTTTATTTCTGTTAAAGCTGACATGGAGATGTGTTTTTGTGCTGTGGCCAAATGAATTCTCTAGAATGTGCTTGTCCAATTAGACACACAAACAGCCAGATTTTGAAGACCTCCCTTTCAAGGACAGATTGTACTCTGGTAAATTCACTATCTGAATCAGCAGAGAAAACCTTTGTCTTTAGGACAAATATTCCAAGCGCTAGGCTTTGTGCTTAATTTCTTTTCTAGGTCTCCTTCCTCTTGGGGAGGAGGGCAGAAAGCAGGAAAAAAATGGCAGTTGTCTTCCCATTACTTGTAAACCAATGGGATTTCCTATAGAATGCTGAATGGATGGATGTTGTTGTTACTAGGTGCCATCTAGTTGGTTTTGACTCACAGCAACGATATGTACAATGAACAAAACACTACCTGATCTTTCACCATCCTCACAATTATTGCTATGTTTGAGCCTGTTGTTGGAGCCAGTGTGTCAATCCATCTTGCTGAGGATCTTCCTCTTTTTTGCTGACCCTCTACTTTACCAAGCATGATATCCATCTCTAGGGATTGGTCCCTCCTGATAACATGTCTAAAGTACATGAGACTAAGTCTAGCCGTCCTCACTCCTCAGAAGCATTCTGGCTGTACTTCTTCCAAGACAGATCTGTTCATTCTTCTGGAAGTCCATGGTATATTCAATATGCTTCGTCAACACCATAATTCAAAGGTCTCAATTCTTTTCTGTCTTTCTTATTCATTATCTAGTTTTTGCTTGCATATGAGGTGATTGAAAATACCATGGTTGGGTCAGGCACACGTTAGTCCTAACAGGGATGTATTTGTTTTATTGTTGGGTGGAGTTCTTCAGTTTTTTAAACTGCTTTGTTAAAGCGTATGGACGTAATATAAATAAGACTCAAGGAAAAGTGGCTAAATGTAGGCAAGAAATTGGAGTCTACAATTGAAACAATACTGAATCTAAAGAAAATATTAAAGATTTTATGATCTTTGTTACATTAGACAGCCTCTCTGGAATAATATTCTTGGGGAAATAAAAGTACCTTCTCGATTATACTCTGAACTGTTGAGAAGTTCAAATGATGTATTGTGCATATAAAAAAAAAAAGTACTCTGAATTTTGATTCCAAAGAATGAGAGGACAAAATTTTCCTAACCAAGTAGATAGAACTCATGGGTTTAAAATTCTATAAGTAAGCAGTCTTGGTTTCATTCTGTGACAAAAACTAAACCTCAAATTCTAAGCAAATGCCTTGAAAATATTGAACTTGAGTCAAAGTAATAACAAAATGGAAGGATACAACTCATCTCAAGTACAGGACAAATAATACAATAATCAAATGATATAATCAAAGAAAGGTTAATGATGCTATTTTTTTAGGCAAACTAAATAATGCTTTGTAGGTAACTCACAAAGTAATTTATTTTACTTCCTAGTTCATCTATTATTTAAATAAAGGAAATCATTTGCCCTAGAGAATGCTATACTCCTAAACAAAAATTTTAAAAAGAAAATGAAAAGACAACCTCCTATTAAAATTGCATTAACCTGCCAATATCTTTAGTTTGGAAAAATTTTTTAAAAAAACTGTTCCACTTACTCTATGTCCTCCAAGAAGTATACACCAAGATGAGAGCCAGCACACCAGGGATTTACTAAGGACGAAGCCTGTTATGGAAAATGAGACTGAAGACAGAAGAAGATAGAAGAACTTTCAGAATATGACACAAGTCTGAACCTTATGAAGAAGAAAGGGAAAAAAGGAAAAAAGAGGGTGATAGACTGCCATGAAATACTAAAAATGTGTTGGCAAAGCTGATGGAGAGTTCTTGAGCTAAAATTGCATATCAGAGAAGTTCAGTTGCTCTCAGAAAAAATCCTTCATTTATATCTTTGCTGTTCTTAGTTGTTGGCTGGGAAGAGCAAAGGGGAATCATGGCTTCGGTGCTAAGTCATGATGGATTTCAGAGCACAGCAACTGAATTTGATTTCACAGCACAACCCCTCCTATTTGTAGGAGATCTGAGAGGTGAAATTTTATGGCCAAAACAGTGGACCTCCTTCACATCACAAATATAATTCTCATACAGATATGGGAAATAGCTTCTCCAAAGTTCCCAAGCGTTTCTCTTCCAGAGGGAACATTTAAAAAATAAAAGTTAGGAGTTCTGGCAAGATGGCGCTCTAGGCAGAAGCACCATACCATCCCTCCACAGCAAAGATCTGAAAAACTAAGCCAAACAGAGAATGCGACAATCCTGAAACCCTAGAACATCAAATGAAGAGATAAAGAACTCAGCCGAGCACCAAATGGAGTGAGAATACTGACAGACAATGGAGAGCGAGGAGAGATTCATGCAGAGGTCCCCTACCAGCTAATGCAGTGCGGATCTACCATTTTGGACTCCTATCGGAGACCAGCAAATGGGGGTACGAGAAAGCAGCCTCACGGAGCGTCCAGTGGGAGACAAAACAGCCAGTAATTTGCGGTGTGAGCTTTCCCACCCCCTACCCCTCTTCACCCCGGCTCGGCCTCCTCTTCTTCCCGCAACCACAGTCTCTTGACTGGAAAGCGCCGGCTGCTTGGATTCCACACACCCAAGCGGGCAGCTCTCTGGGTGTCATTTGTTGGCTGCTAGTGTTGCTTTTTTTTCCTGCTTCTTTTGATTTCTCACTTGCCTCTCGCCGCCTCCCCCTCCTTTTGCTCGAGTGCCTGGCTCCGAGCGCCATCTTTGCTTCTTCCTGAGGGGCTGCGGGGCTCCATCCGAGTGTGCAGCTGCTTCCCGGTCTGGGCTGCCGTGCTGGTGGGATCCCGGGGCTTTTGTTCATTTGTTCCTCTGCTTCC
>NW_004443970.1:4750668-4752062 GCF_000243295.1 Trichechus manatus latirostris | reverse complement strand
CTTGCCTCTCGCCACCTCCCCCTCCTTTCACTCAAGCGCCTGGTTCCGTGCGCCATCATTGCTCCTTCCTGAGGGGCTCCAGAGCACCGGCAATTTGTGATATACGCTTTCCCACTCTCCACCCTCCTTCACCCACACTCGGCCTCCTCTGCTTCCCGCAGACACAGTCTTTTGTCCAGAAACACCAGCCCGCACTGGCTGTCTCTCTTTTTTTTTTCTGCTTCTTTGGATTTCTTGCTTGCCTCTCACCACCTCCGCCTCCTTTCGCTCGAGTGCCTGGCTCCGTGTGCCATCTTTGCTTTTTCCTGAGGGGCTGCGGAGCTCCATTCGAGTGTGGAGCTGCTTCCCAGTCTGGGCTACCACACTGGTGGGATCCCAGGGCTTTTGTTCATTTGTTCATTTTCAATTGTTTGTTTGTTTTCTTTTCCTTTTCTTGAGTTGGGAGCGCTTTCTGGCCAGGAGGAGCTGCGTGGCAAGGAACCCCCCTTTGGCTTCCACAGATGTGTGGAGGGATCCCTGCGGACATTCCTTTTTTCGCTGTTTTTTTTTTTTTTCTGTTTTTTGGGGGGACCTTTCTTGTTCTTTTTTTTATTTTTTATGTTTTTGTTTTGTTTTCTTTTCTTTTCCCTCTTTTTCCCTTTTGTCTTTCTTCATTGCTCAGTTTCTCATCTCTCTATATCTTCCTTCTCTTTCTGATCCCTGAATACCAGGCGTTGTATGCCTCTGAGCCTTCTGGCCAAGCTGTGCTGCGACACCTGAGAGTGACTTCCCCAGACCACATAGCTGCATCGGTGGGATCCCTGGGAACTTTGTGGTTCTTTAACATTTCTGATTTTTATTTGTTCATTCTTTTCCTTTCTTCCTCTTCCCCTTTCTTTTTTTCTGCATTTCATAGTCTCTCATCTCTCCATTCCAACGGCAAGCTCCCCTAGTATTCTTTTTTGTTTGTTTGTATGTTTTTTTATCTCCTGTTCCTCTCTCCTCTCTCCCATATCCAAATTAGCTCCACACATAACCATCTCCCCGCTGCATCCTGCCTACCTCCACCATGCGCTTGACATCACATCACCAAGCAGTGCAGGCATGGCCTACTGGAACCTGCCCAGCACTGATTACCGACCCGCCCTGGTGGGTGTAGTGAGTGCCACAAACAACCCGTCCCAGTGGCTCCTCTTCAGCTAGACCTGCTCTGCTGTACCATATCTGAGTGACTGAACCTGTCAGTTGGAGAAGGAAGCGAAAAGTATTGAACACACAGACAAGCAAACAACAAAGAGCACGCAGTCTGCCTGCTCAGACATAGTCAATTTTTTTTTTTAAATAAAAGGGATGAAACAAACAAATCTACAATCAACAAACGAGAGAAATAACTACTGAATGCCCCGAAAACAGCA
>NW_004443970.1:4730332-4744815 GCF_000243295.1 Trichechus manatus latirostris | reverse complement strand
GTTTCATGAGAAACTATTTGTTCTGTAAGCCCTCACCTGAAGTACAATAAAATATAAAAATAAATAAATAAATAAATAAAAGTTAGTGGGACAAACTACAAATCCCATCACCTCACTTGATATCAGTAGCACAACTAGTACTAATAGACTACTTCCTATACTATCCATTCTAAAATCTTATCACTGATTATCACCTCAGTTGGTATCTGTGATTTACTTGGCGGTGTAACACAATCTTCATTCCTGATGGCTCTGAACCCTTGAAAATCATACTCTTTTCAGGCCTGGGTTGTTTTATGGTGTTATAAATTGGCAAGGGAGTATAGAGGCACTCAAGGGGTTCAGCTTTTGTTCCACATGTAATACACCTGCTGTAATTGTATAAAAGCAGCACTACATCTTCCTGCTGCTCAGTGTTATTTACTCCTGTCAGTATGGTGACTCCATTTCCAACCTACTAGTCCCTAAGCACAAGGAATCCAAAGTACCATGCAACTCATAGTTCACTGGGAACTTTAAGGTGTCCTTTGGTAAAAGTGCACCACTTTTGGGGACCAGCAACTACAACCCTGCAGACCCCAGAGGTGTGGGATGGGAAGCACACAATCCCCCAGTGTGTCTTTGGAAGTAATGGTATGTGGGATTACTCCTTCTTCCCATGTATTCCTCCTACTGAGGACACACCATCATATAGAGGTCTCTGATTTAACACCTATACTATATTCAGAGGGATGGAATACCATCCTGAGTGTTTCCTCTGAGCTGTCGGATCAGCCATGATTTCAGAAGCCCATTTCACCATTATATATAAGGCTGATTTCCTCAGTAAGCCTTGCCACAAACTTCATGCAAGACCTATTCTTACTAAAAACCAAAGGATCTGTCAGAATATATGGCCCAAGTGCCAGAGCTGCTTGCATTGCAGCCTAGACCTCTAGGAATGTCCTTTTTTGCTCCAGGTCCACTCAAATCAAGCAAGTTTTCATATTACCTGGTATATAGGCTGAAGCAGTATTCCTAGAAATGGAATGTGATTCTTTCAGAACTGATAAAATGCCTACCAGGTGCCTTTCTTGCTTGTCTGTAGTCAAGGATGCAATATAAAGTAATTTGCACTTTACTTTAGAGGGAATATACCTTACCACTGGATTCCCCCCAAAACATCACTGGTTCCTAAACATGCAGTTTCCTGAATTTTTGTAGGGTTAATCTCTATCTTCTGAAACATACATGTCGTACCAAGGCCACACGCATACTAGCCACCTCTTGCTTGTCCTGCCTGATTCAAATAAATTATTTGATGTAATGTATAAAAGTATCATGGTCTCTGGGATGCCTAGGAGGCCCAGATAACTTCAAACTATCTGATAAAAGGAGAACAAGCATGTCCCTAAAGTAAGAATATGAATAAATTCTATTGTCCATCTCACATAAATGCAGTCTGTTTCTAAATCTTCTTTTGTAATTGGAATTGAAAAGAAAACAGTCAACAAATCAATTAATGCATACCATTTACCTGCTGCATTATTAATCTGTTATAACCGTGATACCACATCACCACAGCAGCTGTTATTGAAGCCACTACTTAGTTGACCTATAATCGTGTGTAGTGGACTTCTGGGCAACATGGTGCTATAGACAGAAGCACCACACTGTCCCTCCATGGCGAAGATCTGAAAAACTAAGTCATACAGAGACAAATATCAGTCCTGAAACCCTAAGCATCAAATGAAGAGATAAGGAACTAAGCCAAGCACCGAATGGAATAAGAAACTGACAGAAAACAGAAAGCGAGGAGAGATACATGTGGAAGTCCCCTATCAGCTAATGCAGCAAGGATCCACCATCTTGGACTCCTATCGAAGATCAGCAAATGGGACCACAAGAAAACAGCTTCCCGGAGCTTCCTTCAGGAGACAGAACAACTGGTAACCAGCAATATATGCTTTCCCATCCCCCACCCTTCTTCACCCCCACTTGGCCTCCTCTGCTTCCTGCAGCCACAGTCTCTTGGCTGGGAAGCACTTGCTTGGATTCCACCCACCCGCACTGGCAAGCTCCCTGAGTACCATTTGTTGGCTGCGAGTGTTGCTTTTTCAGGCTTTTTTTTATTTCTTCCATACCTCTCAACACCTTCCCCTTCTTTCTCTCAAATACATGGCTCCGTGAGCCATCTGTCCTTCTTCCTGAAAGGCTGGGAAACAACGCTTGACTGTGAAACTACTTCCTGGCCTGTGCTGCCATGCTAGTGGGATCCCCGGAGCTTTTGTTTGTTTGTTTTGATTTGTTCTGTTTGGATTTGTTTGTTTGTTTTCCTTTTCTTTTCTTGGCTTGAGAGCCCCTTTTAGCTGGGCAGTACTGCATGGCTTGGGAGCTACTCCCTTATCTGTGCAGACACACAGTAAGATCCCTGGGGGTATTTTTTTTATTGTGTTTTTTTGTTTGTTTGTTTCATTTTTCTATGTTTCTTTGTTTTGTTTTCTTTTCTCTCTTTTTCTCTTTTTGTCTTTCTTCATTTCTCGGTTTCTCATCTCTCTATACTTACCTTGTTTTCCTCTCTCCTGAATACCTGGCCCTGTGTGACACCTCTACCTTTTCTGGCCAGGCTGTACTTCATGACCTGGGAGCAATTCCTCCAGTCCTGGCAGCTGCACTGGTAGATCCCTGAGGGGATTTTATTTTCTTTTGATTTGTAATTTTTATTTATTCATTTTTTTCTTTTACCCTTTTACTTCTTCTTTTTTTTTTTTTGTTTTTCTCCATTTCTCAGACTCTCATCTCTCCACTCCAATAGCAAGCTCCCTTAGCACTCTTTTTTGTTTGTTTGCATGTTTTTGGCCCCTGTTTCTCTCTTCTCTCTCTCTTCTCTCCTATACCCATCTTAGAGCCACACATCACAATCTCCTCCCTCCTTCATGCCTACCTGCACTGTGTGCTGAACATCACACCACCAAGCAGCACAGGCATGACCTATGGGAACCTGCCCTGCACAGATTCCTGGCCAACCCTGTTGGCCCTAATATGGGCCACAAACAACCCATCCCAACAACTCCCCTTCAGCTGGACCTGTCCTGCTGTACCATACCTGAGCGACTGACCCTGCCTATTGGAGAAGGAGGTGAAAAGTACCGTGCCTACAGACGAGCAAACAACAAAGAATTTACAGCCCACCTGCTCAGACATAACCAAATAAAATTAAAAAGCAGGATGAAACAAACAAATCTACAGTCAATAAACGAGGAAAATAACTATTGAATGTCCCAAAGACAGCAGACAATATCAAAACATATACGAAAACACTACAGGATGCTTCCAGTAGGAGTCCAAAATAAAAAATCAGATGACTTTCCAGTAGAAGAAAAGGCACAGGAACTACCTGATAGGGATTTGAAATCTCTAATATTCAGAGCTATCCAAGAGTTGAAGCAAAAAGCAGACAGAAATGAGGAAAAATAGACAAATTCATGGAAAATACAGACAAAAAAAATGGAAGAATTCAGGAAAATAATACAGGAACAAAATGCTAAAATAAATTCACAACTAGAAATCATACAAAAACAACAGTTAGAAATTAAAAAGATAAACAACAAGATTTCAGAAATGGACAGTGTCATAGAAGGACTGAGGAGCAGGTTTGAAATGGTGGAAGACAGGATCAGTAAAACTGAAGACAAACACTTGGGTACAACTCGGTTTGAGGAAAAATCAGAAAAAAGAATGAAGAAAAATGAAGAAACCCTGAGACTTATAAGGGGTAAAATCAAAAACCAAAATTTTCGAGTGATCAGAGTTCCAGAAAAGGGGGAGAAAACAGAAAACACAGACAGGATCATTGAAGAACTGCTGACAGAAAACTTCCCCAGTATCATGAAAGATGAATAGCTGACCATCCAAGAAGCTCAGAGAACACCATATAGGATAGACCCCAAAAGAAAATCACCAAGGCATATCATAATCACGCTTGCTAAAACCAAAGACAAACAAAGAATCCTGAGAGCAGCTTGAGAAAAATGAAAAGTCACATACAGAGGAGAAACAATAAGACTAAGCTCGGATTATTTGGCAGAAACCATGCAGGCAAGAAGGCAATGGGATGACATATATAAAATCTTGAAGGAAAAAAAATTGCCAGCTAAGAATAATATATCCTGCAAAACTCTCGTTCAAATATGATGGTGAAATTAGAACATTTCCAGATAAACAGAAATTAAGGGACTATGTAAAAACTAAACCAAACTTACAATAATTATTAAAGGGAGTCCTTCGATCTGAGAAGAAATATCAGACCACAGGATGAATCTAGGATGCAGGATCATACCAGCTAGATACCAACCTAGGAAATGCACTCTCAAGGACTATCCAAAACCAAAGGAAATACAACAGGGAATCAGAGAGGTTAATCTGTAAATAACAACAACATCAGAACAACAAAATAGGGAATAAACGGTGTAGGTATAGAACCTTCTAATGGAGAGGAAGGAAAGGTTATGCACCAAAGTAAGAATAGAGTGGTTCAAACCTAGGAAGATAAGGGTAAATTTCAAGGTAAACACAAAGAAAGTTAACAAACCTATATATCAAAATAAAGAAGAAAAACATAAAATCTCTGTTAAAAAAACCTCTACAAATCAAAAGAAATGAAAAAAAATGCACAAATGAAAGGAATTCAGCACAGGAGAGTAAGAGGAACAAAGAAAACGTCAGCACCACAAAAAAAGGCACTACAAAATGACAGCAATAAACTCACACCTATCAATAATTATACTGAATGTAAATGGCCGAAATGTACCCATAAAGAGACAGAGAGTTACAGAATGGATTAAAAAACCAAGGATCCATCAATATGCTGTCTACAAGAGATGCACCTTAGAAACAAGGATGTAAATTGATTACAAATCAAAGGATGGAAAAAAATATATCAAGCAAACAGCTACCAAAAAAGAGCAGGAGTGGCAATACTAATCTCAGATAAAATAGACTATAAAACAAAATCCACCATAAAAGACAAAGAAGGACACTATATAATGATTAAGGGGATGATCCATCATGAAGACATAAATGTAAGAAACGTCTACACATCCAATGACAGGGCTCCAAAATATGTAAAACAAACTCTAACAGCACTGAAGAGAAATCGACAGTTCCACAATAATAGTAAGAGACTTCAACACACCACTCTCTTTAAAGGACAGAATATCTAGAAAGACACTCAACAAAGATACTGTCTTAGTCATCTAGTGCTGCTCTAACAGGAATACCACAAGTGGATGGCTTTAACAAAGAGAAGTTTATTCTCTCACAGTCCAGTAGGCTACAGGTCCAAACTGAGGGCATCAGCTCCAGGAGAAGGCTTTCTCTCTCTGTCAGCTCTGGAGAAATGTCCTTGTAATGCATCAGTCTTTCCTTGGTCTGGGAGCTTCTCTGTGCATGAACCTCAGGTCCAAAGGACGTGCTCTTCTCCCAGCACTGCTTTCTTGGTGGTATGAAGTTCCCATGTGTCTCTGCTCGCTTCTCTCTTATATCTCAAAAAAGATTGGATTAAGACACTATCTAATCTTGTAAACCTCATCAGTGTAACTTCATCACAGTGATAGAAGTTATAAAACATAAGGAGATCACATATAACCTCATCATAGTGATAGAGTTTACAACACATAAGGAAATCACATTAGATTACACAATCATACAGTACTGCAAATCATGACCCAGCCAAGTTGATAGATATTTTTGGGGGACACAATTCAATCCATGACAGATACAGAAGACCTAAAGGGCACAATCAGCCAACTTGACATCATAGACATGTATAGAACACTCCACCCAACAGCTGCAAAGTATACATTCTTTTCCAATGCACATAGAACGTTCTCCAGAATAGACCACATCTTAGGCCACAGAGCAATCCTCAACAAGATCCAAAGTGTTGCAATAATACAAAGTATCTTCTCTGACCACAATCCCATCAAGGTAGAAATAAACTACAGGAAGAGCAAGGAAAAAAAAAAAATTGAACACGTGGAAACCTAATGACACTCTGCTTATAAACCACTGGGTAGTAGAAGAAATCAGAGATGGAATCAAAAAATTCCTAGAATCAAACAAGAATGAAAACACATCATACCAAAACCTTTGGGACACAGCAAAGGCAGTCCTCAGAGGACAATATATAGCAATAGATGCATACATCAAAAAAGAAGAAAGGAACAAAATCAAAACATTAACTACAGAACTCAAACAAATAGAAAGAGAACAGGAAAAAAAAAAAAGGACCCACAGCCACTAGGAAAAAGGAAATAATAAAGATCAGAGCAGAAATAAATGAAATAAAGAATAAAAAAACAGTAGAAAGAATCAACAAAACCAAAATTTGGTTCTTGGAAAGGATCAACAAAATCAACAAACCACTGGCTAGATTGACAAAAGAAAAAGAAGAGAGTACACAAGTAACCCAAATAAGAAATGAAATGGGGGACATTACAATAGACCCAACTGAAATTAAAAGGATTCTAACAGAGTATTATGAAAATCTGTACTCCAAGAAATTTGAAAACCTAGAGGAAATGGATAAATTTCTAGAAACACATTGCTTACCCAAACTAGAACAAAGTGATGTTGAAAATCTGAACAGACCCTTAACAAGAGTAGAGATTGAAAAGGTAATAAAAAGAACTCCCAACAAAAAAAAAATCCCTGGCCCAGATGGCTTCACTGGTGAATTCTACCACACATTCAGAGAAGAGCTTATACCAGTACTAGACAAACTATTTCAGAACACAGAAAAGGAAGCGATACTTCCAGATTCATTCTATGAAACCAGCATAACCCTGATACCAAAACCAGGCAAAGATGCCAAAAAATAAGAAAATTACAGACCAGTATCTCTCAAGAATATAGATGCAAAAATTCTGAACAAAATTGTAGCCAATAGAATTCAACATCATATCAAAAAAATAAATGAATAAATAATACACCAGGACCAAGTAGGATTTATACCAGGTATGCAAGAATGGTTCAACATTAGAAAATCAATCAACATAATCCATCACATAAATAACAGGAAAGAAAAGAATCACATGATCATCTTATTGACACAAAAAGGGCATTTGAAAAAGTCCAACACCAATTCCTGCTAAAAACTCTCAATAAAATAAGTATAGAAGGGAAATTTCTCAACATATAAAGGACATCTATGCAAAACCAATGGCCAACATCGTCCTTAATGGAGAGGCCGAAAACATTCCCCTTTAGAACAGGAAGAAGACAAGGGTGTCTGTTATCACCATTCCTATTTAACATTGTGCTGGAAGTCCTAGCTAAAGCAATAAGGAAAGAAAAAGAAATAAAGGGCATCCAAATTGGTAATGAAAAAGTTAAACTGTCCCTGTTTGCAGATGATATGACACTATACAAAGAAAAACCCTAAGGACTCCATGAGAAAACTATTGGAACCAATAGAAAGATTCAGCGGAGGAGCAGGATACAAGATAAACATACAAAAATCAGTTGGATTCCTATACACCAAAAAGAGAACAATGAAAACGAAATCAGGAAAACAATACCATTTATAATAGCCCCCCAAAAAATAAAATACTTAGGAATAAACCTAACCATGGATATAAAAGGCCTATACAAAGAAAACTAGAAAACACTACTGCAAGAAACCCAAAGGGATCTACATAAATGGAAAAACATACCATGCTCATGGATAGGTAGACTTAACATTGGGAAAATGACAATTCTACCCAAGGCAATTTACAAATATAATGCAATCCCGATCCAAATACCAACAACATTCTTTAAAGAGATGGACAAACTAATCATTAACTTTATCTGGAAAAGGAAGAAGCCCCGGACAAGTAAAGCATTATTGGAAAAGAAGAAGAAAGTAGGAGGACTCGCACTACTTGACCTCAGAACCTACTATACAGCTACGGTAGTCACAACAGCCTGGTACTGGTACAAGGACAGATACATTGACCAATGGAACAGAATTGAGAACCCAGATGTAAATCCATCCACCTATGTTCACCTGATCTT
Source organism: Trichechus manatus latirostris (assembly GCF_000243295.1). NCBI lineage: Eukaryota > Metazoa > Chordata > Mammalia > Sirenia > Trichechidae > Trichechus > Trichechus manatus. The sequence continues at coordinate 4,736,778 of NW_004443970.1, read as the reverse complement.
TGAGAAGTGCCTAAGTCCGTCAAATGAGGAAGAGTCTTTTTAACAAATGGTGCTGGAAAAACTGGATGTCCATCTGCAAAAAAATGAAACAGGATCCATTACTCACACCTTATACAAAAGCTAATTCAAAACGGGGTCAAAGACCTAAATATAAAGCCAAAAACTATAACGTTCATAGAAGAAAAAAATAGGATCAACACTAAAGACCCTAATACACCACATTAACAGGATACAAACCATAACTAACAACACACAAACTCCAGAAAACAAGTTAGATAACTGGCATCTTCTAAAAATTAAACATTTATGCTTTTCAAAAGCTTCACCAACTGAGTAAAAAGAGAGCTTACAGACTGGGAAAAAATTTTTGGACATTACAAGTCAGATACACACAATGGAGTATTATGCAGTGATAAAGAACAGTGATGAATATGTAAAGCATCTCATAACATGAATGAAACTGGAAGACATTATACTGAGTGAAATAAGTCAATCACAAAAGGACAAATATTGTATGAGACCTCTACTGTAAAAACTCATGAAAAAGTTTACACACAAAAAGAAACAATCTTTGTTGGTTACCAGGGATGGCATATAGACAAAATTGAGAATAGATAAGTGGCAACTTTGGTGAAGGGTAAGACAGTACACAATACTGGGGAAGCCAGAACAACTTGTACAGGGAAAGGTCATGGAGGCTCCATAGACACATCCAAACTCCCTGAGGGACTGAATTGCTGGGTGGAGGGCTGTGGGGACCAAGGTCTCAGGGAACATCTAGCTCAACTGGCATAACACAGTTTGTAAAGAAAATGTTCTATATTCTACCTTGATAAGTAGTGTCTGGGGTCTTAAAAGCCTGTGAGTAGCAATCTGAAATACTCCACTGGTCTCATCCCTTCGGGAGCAAGGGAGAATGAAGAAAACAAGATACAAGGAAAAGATTAGTCCAAAGGATTAATGGACCACAACTACCATGGCCTCCACCAGACTGAATTGATGACAACTAGATGATGCCTGGCTACCACCACTGACTGCTCTGCCTGGGATCACAACAGAGGGTCCCGGACAGAGCTAGAGAAAAATGTAGCACAAAATTCTAATTCACAAAAAAGGACCAGACTTGCTGACCTGACAGAGACTGCAGAAACCACAAGAGTATGGCCCCTGGAACAGCCTTTTATCTCAGTAATGAAGTCACTCCTGAGGTTCCCCGTTCGGCCAAAGATTAGACAGCCCCATAAAACAAAATAAGACTAATGGGGCACAACAGTCCAGGGACAAATACTAGAAGGCAGGAGGGGACAGAAAAGCTGGTAATAGGGAACTCAAGGTCGAGAAGGGAGAGTGTAGACATGTCGTGGGGTTGTTAATCAATGTCATAAAACAATATGTGTACTAACTGTTTAATGAGAAACTATTTGTTCTGTAAACCTTCATCTAAAGTACAAAAAAATAAATGTAGTCATTTCTTGGTATTGGTAAGTGTCCTCAGTGACTGGACAGACTCATCAAATGGAGATAAAATAGGATCCCCCGTTACAGTGGCACTAATCATTCCTATTCCCGCTCCCTAGAGAGAAATATTGTTTTAGGTTTACTGTCATGGCTAGGGAGGAGGTATAAGTTCAAACATTTCCTCTTGACTATTCTCACTATATGGTTTTAACCTGCAATCTCAATGTGGAGTTTACTAAAAGTATATAAACCCCAATTGTATGCTGAGTGACTGGGGAAGTGACCACTGGTGGGTTCATGTATCCACTGGGAACACTGTGAGCCAAACAGTAGTTAAAATTCTGTTCCTTTATTACTTGGAACCATTAAGCTCCCCCTCTAATTGTTGTTAGGTGCCATTGAGTCTGTTTTGCTCATAGAGACTCGATGTGAACAGAAAAATACACTGTCTGGTCCTACTACAATGTTGTTGTTAGGTGTCAACGAGTTGGCTCCAACTCATAGCAAACATATGAACAAAAGAATGAAACATGGCCCAGTCCTGCACAATCCTCACAATTGTTGTTATACTTGAGCCCATTGTTGCAGCCACGGTGTCACTCTATCTTGTTGAGGGTCTTCCTCTTTTTCCCTGACACTCTACTCTACAAAGCATGATGTACTTCTCCAGGGACTTGTCCTTCATGACAACGTGTCCAAAGTATGTGAGACAACGTCCTGCCATCCTTGCTGCTAAGGAGCATTCAGAGTGTACTTCTTCCAAGACAGATTTGTTCATTCTTCTGGCAGTTCATGGTATATACATTATTCTTTGCCAACAACATAATTCAACGGTATGAATTCTTCTTCAGTCTTCTTTATTCATTGTCCAGCTTTCACATGCATGTGAGGTGATTGAAAACACCATGGCTTGGGTCAGGCGCACTTTAGTTTTCAAGTTGACATCTTTGCTTTTTAAGAATTTAGAGAGGTCTTTTGCAGCAGATTTGCCCACTGCAATGCTTCATTTGATTTCTTGACTGCTGCTTCCATGAGTGTTGATTGTGAATCCAAGTAATATGAAATCCTTGACAACTTCAAACTTTTCTCCGTTTATCATGATGTTGCTTATCGTTCCAGTTATGAGGAGTTTTTTATGTTGACATGTAATCCATACTGAAAGTTGTCATCTTTGATCTTCATCAGTAAGTGCTTTAAATCTTCTTCACTTTCAGCAAGCAATGTTGTGTCATCTGCATATCACAGGTTGTTAATGGTCTGCCTCCAATCTTGATGCCCTGTCTTCTTCATATAGTCCAGTTTCTCAGATTATTTGCTCAGCATACAGATTGAATGTACTGCCACAGCAGTACATTGACAGGGAGCTGCCAGAATTTCAAGGCAGATTCAGAAGAGGATGTGGAACAAGGGATACCATTGCTGATGTCAGATGGATCCTGGCTGAAAGCAGAGAATGCCAGAAAGATGTTTACCTGTATTTTACTGACTATGCAAAGGCATTCAACTGCGTGGATCATAACAAATTATGGATAACATTGCAAAGAATGGAAACGTGCTCGTGAGGAACCTGTCCATAGTGTAAGAGGCAGTCGCTCAAACAGAACAAGGGGATACTGCATGGCTTAAAGTCAGGAAAGGTGTTCTTCAGGGTTGTATCCTTTCACCATACTTATTCAATCTGTATGCTGAGCAAATAATCCAAGAAGCTGGACTATATGAAGAATAACAGGGCATCAGGATTGGAGGAAGACCCATTAACATCTGCATTATGCAGATGGTCATTTGCTGAAAGTGAAGAGGACTTGAAGCACTTACTGATGAAGATCAAAGACTACAACTTTCAGTATGGATTATACCTCAATATAAACAAAACAAACATCATCACGACTGGACCAATAAGCAACATCATGATAAACGGAGAAGAGACTGAAGTTGTGAATAGTTGTCTGGGTTATGTTAGAGCAAAACCCTTGGATCTCTCAAACATTTGTGTTTGCAGAACAGTCTATCATTTATTCATGGCAGTGATTACATTGGATATGATCTATTTCAAGATGAATATTTTCCCCGCAAAATAAAACAGCTACCTGTATGCCTTTTCTAGTTTCTTTCTGTTGGCTTTTTTTTTTTTTTAATTTTATAGACAGCATATTATTGTGGACAAAAAGAATCTCATGCATATGAGGCAACTGAAAACACCATGGCTTGGCTCAGACACATCTTAGTCTTCAAGTTGACATCTTTGCTTTTTAATGCTTTAGAGAAGACTTTTGCAGCAGATTTGCCCAATGCAAAGTGTCATTTGATTTCTTGACTGCTGCTTCCATGGGTGTTGATTGTGGATCAGCTATCCATAGGTGGATGGATTTACTTCAGGGTTCTCAGTTCTGTTCCATTGACCTATGTGTCTGTCGTTGTACCAGTACCAGGTTGTTTCGACTACTGTGTCTGTATAGTAGTTTCTGAGATCAGGACATGTGAGGCCTACTACTTTATTCTATTAGAAAATCTCAAAGACTCCACAAGAAAGCTACTGTAACTAACAGAAGGATTCAGCAAAGTAGCAGGATGAAAGGTCAACATATAAAAATCAATCAGATTCCTCTACACAAAGAAAGAGAACTTCAAAAAGAAAATCAGGAAAATACCATTTACAATAGATTCCCCACCCCCCCAAAAAATAAAATACTTGGGAATAAATCTAACCAGGGACATAAAAGACTTATACAAAGAAAACTTAAAAAAACACTATTGCAAGAAACCAAAAAGGATGTACAAAAGTGGAAAAACACCATGATCATGGATAGGAAGACTTAACATTGTGAAAATGACCGTACTACCCAAAACTATCTATACATATAATGCAGTCCTGATCAAAATTCCAACGGCATTCTTTAATGAGATGGAAAAACTAATCACAAACTTTATATGGAAAGGAAAGAGGCCATGGATAAGTAAAGCATTATTGAAGAAGAACAACAACGTAGGAGGTATTGAATTTTTTAAGTTAAAATGCCTGGACATATTAAAAACAATAGTGACATATTATTTTGCACCCATAAATTTGGCAGAAATTAACAAAACAAATTTAAATAAATATCTAATATAAATAATGGTACAGGTATAATGAATTTGGAAAACTGTATGGGGATAATTATTATAGTTCAATATACAGTTAAACTACGACCTATAAATTCTACTTCTGAATATACTCTCCACCCTACCCTCTAAAGAAAAAGATGGCTAATTCACCAGAGATGCTTAAAAAATGTTTATAGCAGCATTATGTATGATAGCAAAATGTGTGAATAACCCAAATGGCATACGTACACAGTGGGATATAGCATAATCAAAAAACAACAAATATTGCTACACATGACGATGTGGCCAGAGTTCACAGATACATTGTTGAAAAAAATAAACCAGACACAAAAAAGCACATACTGAATAATTCCATTTACGTAAAGTTAAAAAATAGGCAAAACTAAGCTGTGATATTAGAAATCAAAAGAGCTGCTTTCTGTGGATTTGGAATATCAACTCAGTGTGGGAACTAGGGATCCTGCTGAGACCTGGAAACTTACACTTTGATCTGAGTGGTAGTTATGAAGTGCGTACGTATTTAAAAATTCATTGAGCTGTGCACTTAAGATTGGGTCATTTTCTTAGTCTGTGTTCTCTAGGGGAGTAAAACCAGCAGAGCATATGTATATAACTATATAGAGAGAGTTTTATTTCAAAGAAATAGTTCATGCAGTTGTGGAGGCTGGCAAGTCTCAGATCCCTGGGTTAGGCGTCAAGCTGGAGGCTTCTCCTGACTCACATAGTTGCAGGGTGGATGAACCCAAAATTGACAGGTCAGATAGAAGGATGCTGGTTCACAGGGTTATTGTAGGAGCTGACAAATCTCAAAATCTGCAGGTCAGGCAGCAGGGATGCTGGCTCACATCTCAAAAACTGAAGGTTAAAGGATGATGAGTCAGATGCAGGATCGAGCGAGAGAGACTGAGCTTTGTCAGAACATCCATATATATTGGATGCAGGTCATATCCCCAAAGAAACTCCCCTCAGATCAGATCACAGAATGGAGAATGATTACCTAATATCTACCAAACCACTGAAATCAAACAACATATTGCATTGGGAAAATCTGCTGCAAAACCAAAAAAAAACCTGTTGCTGTCAAGTCGGTTCTGACTCATAGCGACCCTACAGGACAGAGTATAACTGCCCCATACGGTTTCCAAGGACTGCCTGGTGGATTTGAACTGCTAATCTTTTGGTTAGCAGATATAGCTCTTAACCACCACTAGGGTTTCCCTGCCGCAAAAGACCTCTTTAAAGTGTTAAAAAGCTAATATGTCACTTTTAAGGACTAAGGTAAGCCTTACCCATGTCATTACATTTTCAATTTGACTCATATGCATGCAAAAGCTGGATAATGAATAAGGAAGACCAAAGAATTGATGTCTTTGAATTATGGTGTTGGTGAAGATATTGAATATACCGTGGATTGCCAGAAGAACGAACAAGTCTGTCTTGGAACAAGTACAGTCAGAATGCTCCTCAGAAGCAAGGATGGTGAGACTTCATCTCACTTTGGACATGTTATCAGGAGGGACCAGTCTCCCTGGAGAAGGACATCATGCTTGGTAAAGTAGAGGCTCAGCAAAAAATACGAAGACCCTCAATGAGATGGATTGACACAGTGGCTGCAACAATGGCCTCAAACAGCAATAATCCTCAGGAGGTCGCAGGATTGGGCAGTATTTCATTCTGTTGTACATATGGTCACTGAGCTGGAACGTACTCAATGGCACCTAACGACAACAACAAACCACTAAGAATCATGGCCCAGCCAAGGTGACACATAATCTTAATGGTCACAGGCACCTTTACTGTATAAAATTATACTTTAATTAAAAAAAAAAAAAAAAAAAAGAAAAATCCATCACCCCAGAACTAAAACAATTTCCGAGGCCAACTCT
>NW_004443970.1:4710617-4730155 GCF_000243295.1 Trichechus manatus latirostris | reverse complement strand
GGGTGAGCGGTTGGCGTCTCATAACAATGTATATTTAAAAAAAAAAAATTCTGTATGGGAGACTAACTTGAAATGTAAACTTCATTTAATTACATAAATAAAAAAAAATAAGAAAAAGAAAACTATAGTAAAAATGAAAATGTAGTCAATCTGGGGAAAAATAACTGATTCAACCTGAGATCTCATTTTATTAATAGTGAAACTAAGACTCAAGTAACTTGCCTACACGGATATCATAAGGCAGGGAAATAATTCACACTATGTCTGTTTCTCTTTATTCTCTTGCTGATGCTCTTTCTATGAGAGGAGATTTCCCTCAGTCATTTTTTATCATGTACTTCGATTCAGAGAGGACATTAGAAGAAGGAATCACAGCCAAACCTTGTATTGGGTATTGGAGGTAGCGAGAAACATGGCAAATGTCAACTTTGTGTCTTACATCACCGAACAAGAACAACAAAGCACAGTATGTCTGCGTTTTAAATTACTGAGGCTGTCTATTTGAAAGGGTACTGGCCAGTGATGAATTGCATGCATGTTATTAAAGGAAAGAAGTACTTAAGGAGGCCAAAAATATGGAAGCCCTGAAATATGCCCCCCCGGAAAACAAGGAGGAATTAATTGCTTTGCTGTTGCAGTGTTATACTTGACTGAATGGGCTTCAAGTTTAACCTGACTCTTCTTGGATCTGCATCAATGCTGTTTTAACTGTTCTGCTCTAAAAATCTGGAATTGCTATTTTATACGAGCAAGCTCCTATTTAAACATAATTAGAGAATATACTAGAAATAGCCTCAAGCACTAGAAGTCCAGCATGTCATAAATGTCCAGCATCAAAGAAATTCAACAGAGCAGTTACTCTGATGTGCTACCTAATAGGAAGGAAATCGGCAAACAGAACTAATCTTGGTGACCTTCACAGGCAAAGAAGATTAGAAAAAATATTTAGCATATTGCATTTACTTTCTTTTCACATCTAATAGAAGGACTCTAAACATTTAGAGGCTCTAAGATTGCTTCAAAGTTAATTTAACACCTTGATAATATACTACTCCTTTCAAATCATACTTTGTCATGTCTGTGCAACCTTCTTCCCTAAGATTATCAATTAGGTTGACAATGACAACAGATATTAAGCTTTGTATTGCTTTCATACTGACTTCTTTCTATATTATCAGAAATGTTAAACAATTTTCATTTCACTTGAGACTTTAAAAAAAAGACACAGGTGTGGTTTAATAACAATATATTTCATGAAAAAAAGCACCCTCTATCTCCTCATACTGGAAACGAAAAATTTCATAATTTTACTTTGAAGACAAATAACACCACAGTCTTCAAGAGTTAGAAGAAAAGGCAAAGATCCTCAGAAAAGTTTTTCTGAGCACAGATCATAACCATTATCAAGATTGCTGTGCTACCTTTGTCTGAGGTTAAATACCCAATTTGAAATGTCATACCCCTTGGACTAACGCCCTTTCTTAGCATTGCTCAGCCTCTGTAAGCAATGCACTTATCACTTCCAAATCACCATGTATATGAGAAAGAAACACAGAATTGTGAAATATGTAATGAAGCTTTTGAGGCCCATCTCCCACATGGTCTCTGCTATAGGGAATTTGTAACATGTTAAACCTCATTATGATATCAAGGCAAGTGTCTTATTAAAGTCTTCATCTATCTTCCATATCTATATTCATTAAAACTTTGATTAATAGAAACTTTAAGATCCAAAGGCATCAATTAACTAATTTTTTTTTTGTGTTCCACTTTTAAGATAGGAAGGCAATTCATTTAAAAAAAAAAAAAGTAATTTCAGAGATTTATTATAAAACTTCAACTTTCAGCTTCTTTTTCAGACTAGCGAGTCCCTCTATCTACCAGGCCCTTTACATGTCAGGTACAGGGGGATTACAGGTAAAGGGGATTTGAAAGTTCTTGTCTTCAAAGGGCTCAAATGCAACAGTAGGAGTAGATACGTACAAAATATAGAGTTAGAAGGCAAGAGATACAGACCAACTCTTCCTGGAAATGAGGGAGAAAAGTATTAGGAAATGCTGAAAAAAAAAATGAGTCAATTTTTCCAATATGTCTTATATGTCTTCTCTAATTATATGATTTTAAAATGAATCTGAAAATTTCCAACATCATAAATTATTAAAGAGTAAATCATGATCAGTTTTCAGTACTAAAGAAGAAAGTATATTCAAGTATGATTACAAACAATTAATAAATATAATAGGTATGGAGATCAGTTCTCATCTAACCAGAAAATTGATTAACCACAACCTTTTTGCTTCATTGATTTGCTAAAGATTTTCTCTCATCTAGTAAATACAACACCTCCTATTTATGTCAAACTCAGGCTGAATGAGAGCAACTCATGGGACACAATCATTAGTGGGCTTTTTTTTTTTTTTCTTCACATCTGCCTCTTTACATGTGTTCTGTGGGGAGAGTTTTTCCCCATACTGATGAATAAAGTTAAACATATGCCTTTTTAATTTGTTTTTCATTTTCAGGTAATCAAAAGTCTTCTGGGCAGTGATTAATATCTAGCCTAGTTTAGTGTGATAATAACGAAATAAAATCTTTAGCCTGTATTGCAAGCTACTCTTCTTTTCCTGCTCTAGAGCGCTGGAAGCCTGTAATGAGAGAGGGTGAGATTGACTCCTTTTCCCTCCCCACTTTCATTTCCCCTTTTCTTTCTCAATTTTGCTACCAGCTGCTTCTGACCCCAACAGGTAGGGGCTGCAGTTGGATGCGGACGAGGTAGAAAAGGAAAAGTGTTAAGAGAGCAGTAAAGGCATGGTCTGGCCGGCACTGACCTGAATTTTATTTCCTCTGGCTGTGGAAAGTTTTTAATGCTGACACTTTGTTTCCTTGAAAATTCTCTCACATCCAATAGCTGAGCCTCTCTCACCAGCATTCCCTTAAGGAGAATGAGACCCTCTTTTCTGGAAGATCCCTTACATCCTAACCAGTTTCAAGGCACCTAGAAATCCCTCTAGCTATTTTTGGCTTAAGTGTCTTTGCCCCTTGTGGAAGAGACTGACGGCTAACCATCAGAGAAGTGTGTTCCCTAATATAATATAGAGTTGTTTCTTCAATGTAGTACCTGAGTCACTTTGCATCTGTGGAGCACCCCCATTGCATCTATGTGGAAAGCAGAATGTGAGGAGACCCAATGTATATCATTTTCAGATCAAAATAGATAAGAAGATGTGTCTTCCCCAGTAGTCAGCTGAATGGAGAGAACTCCAAAGGCCTAGAGTAGGAAACAGGCATGAGATAGAAGCTCTCTGCATCACCTAATGACTACAAGAAAGAAAGCCCCCTTCCCTACCTGCTTGGACTTCATATGAGCAAGAAATAACAATTCTATTTTGGTACGCCTCTGAAAGTTCAGTAGTTGTGTCTTTACAACAACTAACAAGCGCTGCCTTAACTACAATAGCCCTCCATGCAGCTCTCAGGTACACAACCCACGTATCGTTAAGCCTTACACTTGTTGATCATGGCTCAAATCTGGTCAGAAGTAAACCTTCCACATTATTTGCCCTGACAAAGTTAGGGTGCACAAGTTAGCCAAGGAAGTCCCCTCTCATTTGCTCTTTTGTCAAAGCAGTTAATAGCTATGTCTTGCCCTTTCTACTTTCCAGGTGAGATTCAAAGTCCTGTCTCTGTGATTCCAAAACTTCAGAGTACACATAATCAATTTTTTAACTGGTCTCTTAAAGCTTTTCTTTCTTAACCACCACCCCACCACCACCACCAGAGGGTTTTAAGAGTTACAGAATCTTCTCTCTATCTTCTTTTGTCAATCCTTGGCAGGTGTCTCAACATACTTTGAGATGTGTCTATTCTCTATGGACTTCAAACAAAACATCTATTTCAACCTTCTTTTACATTCATATGTTGTTATTGCTGTTAATTGCTGTTGAGTTGCCTCCAACTCATAGAAGCTCTGTGTACAACAGCACAAAATATTGCCTGGTCTTGTGTCATTTTTTTCCAAATTGTTGGTATGCTTGAGTACATTGTTGCAGCCACTGTGTATTTTGAGTGGCTTTCAACTTACGGGGCTCATCTTTCAGCAAAATATTAGACAACGTTCTGTTGAGATCTGGGTTTTCATTGGCTGATCTCCAGGCCTTTCTTCCTAGTCTGTCTTAGCTAGAAGCTCTACTGAAACCTGTCCACCAGAGATGACCCTGCTGGTATTTGAAATACCAGCAGCATAGCTTCTACCATCACAGCAAAACACAAGCCACCGCAGTACAACAGGTGGTGGTTTATATTCATATAGCACTTTGAAGTTGTCAAACCATTTTTACATCTAATTTTTTATTTGTTCTTACAATAATATCAATGAAGTAGCTTAGGCTCACCAAAGCAAAAAATAAAAACAAAAAGCAAATAAAAACATGTTATGGAAAGTAAGCTTGTTTCAAGATTTCTGGAGTCTCTGTCAAAACATCACTTTCTCAGAATCATTCTAAACGACTTCCGCAGGTTTGCATTAGTTAGATTGAAAGGAATAGTGCAAAAGTATCTGAAACAATAAGGAATGCTCTTCTCTCAACAAAGTGGTGAAAGTGTTAGAATAGTTGTAAGGAACGAGAACAAGAAAAGAAAAAAGTGGGAGAAGTAAAAAGGTTTAATATTACATAATACAATGATATTTGAAAGTAATTCATAAATCTCATATCCTATATGTGCAGAGTAGAACCACTCCATAGGGTTTTTAAGGCTGTGACCTTTCAGAAGCAGATCACTAGGCCTGTCTTCCAAGGCATCTCTGGGCAGGTTTGAATTGCCAGCCTTTTAACTAGTGGTGGGGCGCTTAACTATTTGCACCACCCAGGGAATCCTATCCAGTATATCTAAGCCAAGACAATCCAGTAACCGTTGAGTCGATTCCGTCCAATAGCGACCCTATAGGACAGAGTAGAACTACCCCATAGGGTTTCCAAGGAGCGGCTGGTGGCTTCGAACTGCCGACCTTTTGGTTAGCAGCCGTAGCACTTAAACCACTGCACCACCAGGGCTCCAGCCAATGTGTAGTATTCTTTAATATATCCAGCATACATTTTCTTTTTATTTGTTGTTAGGAGGTAACATGAACTTTCCTCCGTAATTTGTGTCTTGTAATCGATTTCTTAGTAGTGCGGGGTGAAAAGATGTCAACAATAAAACAAAAGGAAAAAAAAATTCCGACACTGAGCGTGGGAAATCCTAGCAGTAGAAGATATAGGTCTTAATTGTGTCAAAGCTGATTCCTTAAGGCATCATCAACTAACCTGGGAAGTCAGAATCGACAGCATTAAGTTCAAGGGCACACGACAATGAATTACAGAATGCCAGGCTCCCGGTAGTCCAGGCAAAGCTCTCTCATAGCCCCTCTGCATCCTCTTACGTAGTTTAGTTTCTAAATGAGGACACAAACACCTGTTTCAGCAGCAAGTGGAATTTATTATAGCTTCGCCTGCTGTGTTTTAATCAGTCTGCAGCTGTAGGAACCCGCTTAAGTAACAGTTTATAGGACCAAATTTTTACAGAGCTGTATTTTCCATGAAGAAGTAAAGTTTCATATCACACTTTCATCATATACAAAACATGTAAGTGATTTTTGTCCCTCCATTTCTCTTCCCTTAACATTTAGGATTACTAATTAGTGAATCATTTCACATGAAGAGCTGGAAAGACAAGCTCTATATTCTTCTACCTTGGGGGAGACTTGGTGTTACGTGCTCTCATTACAAAAATTCCAGTTTCTCAGGAAGAGAAGAGCCAACTAGTCTCTGCTTGTACTACTTTTGTATGCCTCAGAAAGGTTGTTAAGGCAACTTCTATCCCAGAACAAAAGAAAAAAAAAAAAAAATCAAATGACACAATAGAAAAAAAAAGCACTATATCTAGATGAGAATGAATCCCTGTACTCAAAACTACATAACAACTCTTCCAAAAACACACAAGGATTTAAAAATGACTTAAATACCAAGAGGTTAAACACAGTTATGAGGTGAAATTCCTACTTGATGATAGACTGAGAATTTTAATAAATGTATTCCAGAGTCCTTGTGTGGCGTAAACAATTAACATGCTCAGCTGCAAACCAATAGTTTGGAGGTTTGAGTTCACCCATAGGTGCCTCAGAAGAAAGGCCTGGCAATGTACTTCCAAAAAATAGGCCTGTGGAGTACAGTTCTACTCTGACACTCATGGGTTGCTAAGAATCGAATCAGATTGATAGCAACTGGCTTCTTCCTTTTTTTTTTTTTTTTTTTTGACTGAGCCCATATGCTTTTTCTTCCTTCATGGATGATCATCATTCAACTAATGATCTGTGTATCATTTATGGAAGGGATTAGTGAAACAGTGAAAATGTATTACTTATTCTGAGGTTCTTCAAAAGAGTGACTCTTTCACTCATATTTTCATCTCTAATGCCTAGCAGAGGTTTTACAAAAAGCAGAATTCTTTAAAATATTTGAGCAGTGAGTGAATGAGTTATACTTCTCTCAAATATTCACATAGCTCTCTCTTTTACTTCATTTAGGCCCTTGCTAGATGTCCTCTCTTCCTAGAGGCTTCCTCACTACCAATAATCATTACCTATACTTTTATTTTGTTTTATTTTTTATAATATTTATCACCACTTGACATATATGTCTGTTCACTTATTTATCGTTTATGCCCCCTACTTAACGTAAACTTTATGAGAGCAAGGATTTAACAATTTTGTTCACTACTGAATTGCTATGTCCAACAACTTTGTCAGAAACAATGAAAGCAATTAATAAATATATGTTGAGTGTATAAATAAATGAATAAGTTAATGAATGAGTGAGTGAATAAAAACTGGTGGTGGTGGGGAGGGGGGACATTGCCGTGGACTCGATTCTGACTCATAGCGACCCTGCGGGACAGAGTAGAACTGCCCCATAAGATTTCCAAGGCTGAAATCTTTATAGAAGCAGTCTGACAAATCTTTCTCCCTTGGAATGGCTAGAAGGCTGAAATTGCCCACCTGTCAGTTAATAGCCAAGAGTTTAACCACTGCACCAACAAGGCTCCTTAAATAAGTGAATAAAAAGTTTAAATTCCCAATATTTTTTGAGAATTTCTTCTGTATAAGGAAATGTAGTTGTTTAAAATCAAACTGTACCTTTTCTGTGTTTTAAGGAGACTAGATGCAGAGTATAAGGAAGAAGAAGATCTATATAAAAGAGGGGCAAGCGATACAAACTAATCTCAAAACGCAAGTCACCATAATTTTAAACATTTCATGCAAACAACAGAGGAGAGATATCTGTAGAGTTAACTCGGCAGAGTCAGATAAAGGTATCCTGAACCAAACCTCTTTCTAAAAGCCTTGGAAAATTAACTTTGTATAAAAATTAACAACAGAAAATATTCAGTCAAATCATTTGCAAACTTTTTATAGTAAAAATGAAAATAAGGAATGAAATAATATTCCTAAAGACAATGAAGGAATACTAGAAAGACATGCCCCACAAAACAGAAAACAAATTACATACTACTTCAAAAAAACTAACGGATACTGAAAAAGTCATACAAGATATGAAAGAACAACACAAATCAAAAAATCAGATATGAGATAAATCATGAAAGAAGTACAAGTAGAAGAAAAAAATAATATGAGATATGAAGAGTAACTTAAACACAAGACTAAACACACCCAAGAGGTAATGCCTTGAGAGGAACAAAAACTGATAAAAGCTAATTTCTTAAACGTAATTAAAAAAATGATGTCAGGGATAAAAAGATTTGAAAGAAAGTATAGGTGCTTAAGGCAGGAAAGGAAGACCCTACACAAGAATAACTGGAATCCCCAAGAAGAAAACCAAAATAAGAGAACGAAATAAAATGAAAATTATAATTCAAGATAATGATTCTAAAATTAAAAAACAAACAAACAAACTTGAAACTGCAAATTGAAAGGACACATTGTTTGCCTACAAATGTTAATACTTCTATATCTAGACAAAAAGTTCAAGAACTTACAAGAAAAATAAAATTAGAGTATTCTCAAACTTTTCAAAAGCAATAAAATTGACACAGGGAAACGAAGGATCATATTTAAGATGTTGAAGGGTAGAAAATGGTCATGGATTTCTAAGATTTCTACTCAGCAAAAGTTGTGGGGATATGTGCCATTAAAATATGGATGTATAAAGTTTTTTATGTTGCACAACATGTTGAGACTTGTCCCCAACATGTTGAGACTTGTCACGACTTGTTTTTCCAAACCTGTTACTGATTGGCTTGTTTACCTGAATTCCTCCTCCCTTGCCTGAAACTCATTGTTATTCCAAAGCCCATTGTTCTGTTATTTGCTTCACTGTTTGCTGTATTGACTATAAAATAAACTCCTGGGACTGAAGTCGAGGTTCGACTCCTCAGAGTAACCCTCCCGGCCCCACTTCTCTGTAAGAGTTGTGGCACTGGTTATTGTCTCCGCCGCCCCAACAACTGTCATCGCTGCGACAAAAAGTGACCTTCAATTATAAAGATTTAAAAACACATAGAAATGTTGTCAACATGTAAGAACTTTGAAAATATTTGCATGCACCATTTCTGAAGAAAATAATAGAAAAAGTGCTTCAGACCAAAAAAAAGAATGGAAGGGTATTAACATAAGGGCTGAGAGTGAGAATTTTATACATAGTTAATTTTAGAACTAAGACTAAATAAATGTTAAAGAGAGTATAACAGATAATGGCTACATTCTGTGGTACCGTAACTCTCATTATGGAAAAAGTGGGAGTGGAGATTGGGGAGAGCAAGTGCAAAAAAAAGTTACTATTTTTAGCAAAAATTTTAAAAATACTAGTATTATAAATATTTGTAATATTATTCGGAGATTTTTATGTGTGTAGTTTACAATTAAAAATAGATATCATGGAACATTTTAGTTCCATTATTTCCCGTGTCCTGGAAGACCAGAACTCTCTACGTGCAGAAAAAGAAGACAAGAGATAAGGTAATATCCAAAAGACCAAACCAGTTGCCATTGAGTCAATTCTAACTCACAGTGACCCCATGTGTTCCAGAGTAGAACTTCAGTTGCTCCATAGGGTTTTCGATGACTGTGATCTTTTAGAAGTAGATCACCAGGCCTTTCTTCCAAGGTACCTCTGAGTGGATTCACACTGCTGACCTTATGGCTAGTAGCCAAGTGCTTAACCATTTACTCCACCCAGGGATTTGTAAGGTAATATAAGCCAGCTGTCCTCAAGTTGACCTCAAATCACGGCAACCCCATGTGTGTTAGAGTAGAACTGTACTCCACAGGATTTCAATGATGGATTTTTCAGAAGTAGTTTGCCAGGCTTTTCTTCTGCAGTCTTCTCGGTAGACTGGAACCTCTATCCTTTTGGTTAGAAGTTGAACTTGTCAACCGTTCACACCACACAGGGAGATGGTAATGTAGACAATTTTAAATACAAGCTAGTCATCTTGAATTTGAATTAGAAGTATCAATATAATCTCATGATACATTTTATCCTTAAATTAGTATATATAAAATTTCTAAAGGATTCAGAGATGAACTTGAAGAGGCTCATATTGGCCAAAGTTGAGATACTTGAGCTTCAAAAATTATAAGTTTTTCTCTGGATCGTGTATTAGTTTACTAGGGCTGCTGTACCAAAGTACCCTAAAACATGTTTCATACTTCTGGAGGCTAGTAGTGCAAATTCAGGGTTTCAGCAGTGCCATGTTCTTTCTGAGGGCTCTTGGGGAGGATTTTTTCTTGTCTTTTTTAGCTTCCGACAGCCCCAGGTATTCCTTGGCATGTAGCTGCATCTTCACATGGCCATCTTTCTCTCTCTATCTGTTCTCCTCTTTTATAGGATATCATTTAGATAGGATTAGGACCTCCCCCTACTCTGGTGTGACCTCATGCTAACTTGACTATTAGCATCTTCAAGGACCCTGTTCTCAAACGAAGTCACATTCATAAGTAACAGGGTAAGGACTTCAACACAAAATACTGGGGAACACAATTCAATCTATAACAGATTGAATCACATAAAATTTATTAATTTATATATTCATGTATATGTTATATATACATTAAGGGATAATTCTTTATCTTAGAAACTGATACATTGAGGGAAATAATCAGCATTTTTCATATATTAATCTAGATAAGCCAGTAAGTGATGAGGTGGATTGTCTCCTTATAAAATTATTCTAGCTAAAAAATAAAAAAGAAATTGATAGAATTTGACTATCAGCATTTTACCACCATCAATGTATTAATGAATCTCAGCATTGAAAATAACAGATACTAGCATGAAAGAAAAAAAAGACATCAAGTGCCTCCTAATTTAAAAAAAAAAAAAAAAAAAACAGCAGAAGAAAAACTTCCAGTTTTGAAAAATCGAACATTGAACATGGTCCTGTACAAACCACTGCTTGTACAAGCCTCCAGCCACCCTTTCCCAGTAAAAAATGCCACCGTCCATTCAGTTACTCAAACAAAATGTCTAGGAATCATCCTGCATTCTCTTCTTCCCTTACCCCCTTTCATTTTGCATCCAATCCATCAGCCAACTCCACGACAGTAATAATATGTCTGGCTTGTCACTGATAATATCTCCAGGCCATACACTATGTATCATAGACTAGATTTTCAAGGGAAAACAAAAAAACAAAACAAAAAAAAAAACCCTGTATATGTTGTTGTTGTTGTTCAGTGCCATCCATTTGGTTCCAACTCATAGCAACCCATGTACCACAGAACAAAACACTGCCCAGTCTTGCACCATGCTCACAATCGTTGCTATGCTTGAGCCCATTGTTGCAGCCACTGTATCAATTCATCTTGTTGAGAGTCATCCTTTTTTTCTCTGACCCTCTACTTTACCAAGCATGATGTCCCTCTCCAGGGACTGAGCCTTCCTGACAACATGCCCAAAGTATGTAAGATGTAGTCTCACTATCCTTGCTTCTAAGGAGCATTCTGGCTGTACTTCTTCCAAGACAGATGGTTCGTTCTTTTTGGCAGTCCATGATATATTCAATATTCTTCACCAACACCACAATTCAAAGGCATCAATTCTCCCTTGGTCTTCCTTATTCTTTGCCCAGCTTTCGCAGGCATATGATGAGATTGAAAATACTACGGCTTGGGTCTGGCGCACTTTAGTCTTCAAGGTGACATCTTTGCTTTTCAGCACGTTAAAGACGTCTTTTGCAGCAGATTTGCCCAATGCAATGTGTCTTTTGATTTCTTCATGCTGCTTCCATGGGTGTTGATTGTGGATCCAAGTAAAATGAAATCCTTGACAAATTTAATCTTTTCTCCGTTTATGGTGATGTTGCTTATTGGTTCAGTTGTGAGGAATTTTGTTTTCTTTACGTTAAAGTGTAATCCATTCCGAAGGCTGTGGTCTTTGATCTTCATCAGTATGTACTTCAAGTCTTCTTCACGTTCAGCAAGCAAGGTTGTGTCATCTGCATAAAGCAGGTTGTTAATGAGTCTTCCTCCAATCCTGATGCTGCCTTCTTCTTCATATAGTCCAATTTCTCAGATTATTTGCTTAGCATACAGATTGAATAGGTATGGTGAAAGGATATGACCCTGATGCACACCTTTCCTGAATTTAAACCATGTAGTATCCCCTTGTCCTGTCCAAACTACTGTCTTTTGATCTATGTACAGGTTCCTCATGAGCACAGTTAAGTGTTCTGGAATTCCTGTTCTTCGCAATGTTATCCATAATTTGTTATGATCCACACAGTCGAATGCCTTAGCATAGTCAATAAAACACAGGTAAACATCTTTCTGGTATTCTCTGCTTTCAGCCAGGATTCATCTGACATCAGCAATGGTATCCCTGGTTCCATGTCCTCTTCTGAATCTGGCCTGAATTTCTGGCAGCTCCCTGTCAATATACTGATGCAGCCATTTTTGAATGATTCTTCAGCAAAATTTACTTGTGTGTAATATTAATGATATTGTTCAATAATTTCAACATTCCATTGGATCACCTTTCTTGGGAATAGGCATAAATATAGATCTCTTCCAGTCGGTGGGCCAGGTAGCTGTCTTCTAAATTTCTTGGCATAGATGAGTGAATGCTTCCAGCATCACATCCATTCACTGAAACATTCAATTGGTATTCTGTCAATTTCAGGAGTCCTCTTTTTCACCAATGCCTTCAGTGCAGCTTGGACTTCTTCCTTCAATACCATTGGTTCTTTATCATAAGCTACCTCCTGCAATGTTTGAACGTTGACCAATTTTTTTTTGATACAGTGACTCTCTGTATTCCCTCCATTTTCTTTCAACGCTTCCTGCATTGTTCAATTCTTTGTCCACAGAATTCCTTCAATAATGAAACTGGAGGCTTGAATTTTTTCTTCATTTCTTTCAGCTTGAGAAATGCCGAACGTGTTCTTTTCTTTTGGTTTTCTGTCTGCAGCTCCTTGCACATGTCATTATAATATTTTACTTTGTCTTCTCGAGCTGCCATTTGAAATATTCTGTTCAGTTCTTTTACTTCATTATTTCTTCCTTTTGCTTTAGCTATTCAATGTTCAAGAGCAAGTTTCAGAGTCTCTTCTGACATCCATTTTGGCCTTTTCTGTATATGTATGTATATACACATACATACATAATGAATAAAAAAAATTATTGCAGGTGGTTAGTACTAATTTTCTTCAAAAAATAATTTATGTTATCAGGGTGGCATTATATCTAGTGGCTAAGAGCCCAGGCTCCATTGGGTTCAAATCTACACTCACCTATGGCTTAGGTTTAGCTTAGGACCAGAACCATACACTTGGTTAGAAGGTAGCAGAAATACGGAGAGCAGGTAAAATTACAGACATTAAATATAAAGAAAAAGAGATGGCATCAGAGCAGAGAAATCTCTGAGAGAGAAGGAAGAAAGACTGGAATGGCAGGAAGATAGCCACAAGCAAACATCTTCATGGGAATTAGGAGTGGCAAGAATTACAAAAACAAGGGAAGATACAAGAAGCCAGCTGCCACGGGGCAGAAGAGCTAGAAGAGGACAATGAGGAGGTAACAGCACGTATTGACTGGTAAGTTCTGTTGACAAACCAGCAAGTCATATCAGAAGGAGTCTGACCATGACCATGGAATATATATTACAAGAGCCTGAGGAGTAGAAGAAGAAAATAAAGTGGAAGCAATCCATTTGCATACTTCCTCCCAAATTATAACAGTGAAATTTGGAAGCGTGAAGGTAAAATATATTTGATGGATTCATCTTTAGATAGGGCGTATTTGAGATTGGGGATGACAGGATGCTAGGGTCGTCATTAACAGAAACACTGTAAATGGGTGGCTTGAAAGAAAAATGTATTTTTTCATACTTCTGAAGGCTAGAAATCCTAATTCAGGAGAGGTCCTTCTATTTCAACTTCTAGTAGCAGCCAGCAATTGTTGCTGTTCCTGGGCTTATAATCTGTCTTCAGTATCTGTTTTCCTCTTTCTGCTATGAGTGTCTCTGTTCCTATTCTTCTCTTTTTATTGCTCAGAAGTGATTAGGTTTAAGATGCACCCTACTCTGGTATGGTCTCATTAAAGTAACAAAAGAAAATTGCTATTTCCAAATTGGTTCATAGTTACAAGTACAGGGGTTAGGATTTCAATATATATTTTTGGGAGACACAATTCAATCAATAAAAAGGATAAATATTTAAAATCCAAGAAATAAAAATAATATATGAATGCATATTCTTGAATTAGAACAGAGATGGGTCAGATCAGATAGGTAGCATTTGTGGTAAAGGGGTTGCTGGAACAGGAGCCCAGTGACTGGATAGTTCTGTTAGCTCTGATGCAAATTAGCAATGAGGACTTGGTTCACATCATCCTCTGAAACTCAGTTTCTTCTTCTCTAAAATGACTGTTTTGAAATATGTAATGGTGATTTCTAGCTTTCTCTCTCTCTTTTTTTTCAGCTGCAGAAATGAAACTTTTCCTTTGAGATACGATATGCAGAATAAAGAACAGATGAGTATAAATGGAATTGAGGGGGAAATATTGAGGGAGTAGAGGAATGGTTGGCTTTAGTCAAAATGCATTTTCCATTTATTGAATTTTTGTATTTTCTAAGAGTGCAGGTATTACTCACATTCGAAAAAAATCCAGCCAATGAACCAAAATATATATTTAGTTTTGATCTCTATTACTGAGTGGAAAAATCTTTGAAGATGAACATATTAAATGACTACTAGTTTCATAACAATTGGACTATACTTGTGGAGCCCTGGTGGCACAGTGGTTAAGAGCTCAGGCTGCTAACCAAAAGGTCAACAGTTTCAATCCACCAGCTGCTCCATGGAAATCCTATGGGATGGTTCTAGTCTGCCGTATAGAGTTGCTGTGAGTCAGAATCTACTTGATGGCAAAGGGTTATTCAGTACTAGGAATGCGTACATTTCTGGATTTTTTTTTTAATTTTTTACAACTTTGGAAGTTCTCTAGAATTTTTGCTAACTTCTCCTTTCTCTTATCCAATCTGTTCTTTCACAGTTCCTGTTAGATAACTTCTTCCACTTTCAATCCTATAATATGCTTTTTTTTTTTTTTTGCTGGATGGATGGAAGGCATTATTATGTTTAAAAGAAGAAGACTCAATTAGGTTTTAATTCAGGCTCTGACACTTGATACTCATGTGACCTTGGGCATGTCTTTTAACTCCTGAAAGCACAATATAAATGTGAGTCAATCATTACTGCTGTTGGCAGCCATGTCACATTTTGCCACATGATACCGCCCCATAGGACAAAATTGTGAGTCTATTTTGTGCCAAACAATGTGTCAGGAGTTAATATTTTATTATCAAAAGGAAGTCATGAGCACATTAACTAAATTACCCCAAACCCCACAGCTACTAAGTGTCAGGGTAAAGATTTGGGTGAGATTTTTCTGACTTATTTTTTTCCATAGGGCAAAGGAACATGGCAACAGAATCACAGAAACATCTGTATTCTCCTCTTTAGATCTCTGAACCAGTATTAGCAAAAAGTGTTTCTGGCTTATCACCAGAAAAAAAAAAAAAAGAAGTATTATGTGAATAAAATAAAGTGCTCATTACTATTACTTATGCTATTGAGATAGGATTTCTGCTTAGTCTCTATTTACAGTATTCCTAATTTAAAAAAAAAATCTAGATGGGGAAAAAAATAAGTATGTGAACCCAAAATGTGCTGTAATTCATATAGGGCTTAGAGCATGGCTATGAGTTGGAGACTACTCGCCGGCAAGCTTTTTCGTTTGTTTGTTTTGTTTTTCCTGTTTTTTAATATTCTAGCCATGAAGTTTAGAGTAGAAGATATTGAAACTATCTTTCACTAAGAGACTACCATTTTCTGTCAGCCAAGGATGAATGCAAACAGTGCTACTACAAGCAGACATACAGCAGGAGGAGAAAAGACAGTAGCCAACTTATCACAATTTTGGAATCCACGATAAAACACCTTAAAATTGTCTACATTCTTTGACTTCTATTATTCACGTAAAGTCCTTTTTTAAAGAAATAAGGATGATGAAGGTGAAATAGCCTCTTAAAGATTATTCTTTGTCCCTCTTTCCTAAATTATGTTATTTTAGTTATATTGTACCTATTTTTTTTTCATGAATAAATTATTTTCCAGTGGGTTCTTAATGGTAAAAGTTCCTGGGTGGTGCAAATGGCTAAGTACTCAACTACTAGCCAAAAATTTGGTGGTTTGAATCCACCCAGAGGTGACTTGGAAGATAGGCTTGACAACTGATCTGAGTGTTATACCAAATGCTATACCAGAGGTCATAGCATTCACATCCCTATGGAGCAGTTCAACTCTGCACACATGGGGTCACCATGAGTTGGAATTGACTCCCCAACAACTAACAGAAACAACAACAGGTTCTTGATGTAGAAATTAATAGTTTTGGTTGTAATCTCTAACAGGATTGGAATTTTTTTTTTTTTTTTTTGGTAGAGGGCCAGAGAGTAAATATTTTAGACTTGAAGACCACGTGTTCCCTGTAGCAACTACACAACTCTAGCATAAAAGCACAACAGCAGCCATAGAAAATACATAAATAAATGAGCATGGCTGGGTTCCACTGAAACTTTATTTATAAACACAGGCATGGGCTGGATTTGGCCTGCTTATTGGAGATTGTCAGTCCTTGCTCTATACTGCTAGAATATGTTAACTAAGAATGAATTAAATGTGCCATTTCTTCTGGTTCATTTATGTATCCATTGAAATTATACATTCAGATCACTTTATATATCAGAATAATTTAATATCATGGTTTGCTGAAAGAAAAAGTACTCCCGGGAAACTTGATGATGCCTGGCAACTACTAGCAACTGCTCTAACAGGGATCACAATAGAGAGTCCCAGACAGAGCTAGAGAAAAATGTAGAACAAAATTCAATCTCACAAAAAAAGACCAGACTTACTGGTCTGACAGAGACTGGAGAAACTCTGAGAGTATGACCACTGGACACCGTTTAACTCAGTACTGAAGTAACTCCTCCCTTCAGCCAAAGATTAGACAGGTATATAAAACAAATAATAGTACACATAGCTCAACCACGTACAACTAAATGAGCACACCAGCCCAGGGGCGAGGACGAGAAGGTAGGAGGGGACAGGAAAGCTGGACGAATGGAAATGGGGAAACCAAGGTTGAGAAGGGGAGAACATTGACATGTTGCCAGGTTGGCAATCAATGTCACAAAACAATATTTGTTTTAATTGTTTAATGAGAAACTAATGTGCCCTGTAAACCTTCACCAAAAGCACAATAAAAAAAGAAAGAAAAAAACACTCAATGTGTCAAATGTTTTTACATTTACCCTCGTATTTTAACTCCACAGCACCCTTCTAAAGCACACAATACTTTATTTATATCTGAGGAAATTACAGTGCAGAAAGGAGCCCTGGTGGTACAGTAGTTAAGCATTGTGTGCTAACTGAAAGGTCTGGTTTGAATCCACCGGTCTCTGCAGGAGACATATGTGGCAGTCTGCTTCTATAAAGATTTGCATCCTTGGAAACCTTATGGGGCGGTTCTGCTCTGTCCTATAGGGTTGCTATGAGTTGAAATCGACTCAGCAGCAATGTCATTTTGGTTTTAATGTTAAATAATAAACAGGGTCACATAGGGATGTGTTAGAGTCAGGATTTGAAAACACAACATTTAATCATTCTGCTATATCATGATTCCTCTACTGAACAAATCTGTATGGCATTCCTTTTAGGAACAGATAAAGGGATGAGTTTTACACTACAGGCGTGCTTCTCCAAAACGCAGCTTTCTACACAAGACTTTCCCTAATTATACAGCAACAATGCAGGTGTGTTGAGTCTTTGAAAGAGGAAACCGTTTCATAGCAACCTTATAAGACAGAGTAGAACTGCCCCATAGGGTTTCAAAGGAGTGCCTGGTGAATTTGAACTGCCAACATTTTGGTTAACAGTCTTTCTCTTAACCACTGCGCAACCAGGGCTCCCATCTTCCAGTTAAAACCCATTGCTGCCTTCGATTCCAGCTCATAGCTACTTATAGAACAGAGTAGAATGGCCCTCTAGGGTTTCCAAGGAGCAGCTGTTGGATTCAAACTGCTGACCTTTTGATTAGTTGACAAGCTCTTAACCACTACACTACTAGGGATCCATGGTTAAAGATATTTATGCTAATTAGTTCAGAATCTCAGGCCATAGGCAACATGGGTGTGAGGAACTGAAGCTCTGGAACAAGGCTGTCATCCTAGTCAATTAGTTGCTGTTGATGGATTCAACGGGGGCTCCACAAACAGCCCTGTGTGGGTTAATACTTTAGAATCTTGGATTTATTTTAGCATTCTGTTAGTTTTTGTTGTTTCTGCTTCCCCTCCTTGTTTTTGCCATTATTCATTTCCCAGAGACAGAGTAAAACAAGTTTCTTTGTTCTCCCCTTATTATATAAAAGAAGAAAAAAAAAAATCATACTGTTCTGGACATTTGTCTTTGGTATTTTTCCCTGTATAAGGATAGTACAAGGTATTAAAGATAATGTTCTTATTGTGCTTTTATTATTTAACAAAATGAAGTATTATAACCCATGTTGTCAAGATGTGGCCATTTTTAGGCATCTTTTTCTCCTCACTGTTATGCTTTCTCCCAGGAGAACAAAGTCGCCACACAGTTATCTATATACTTTCCTTTGTCAAAGCAAGGGAAGATTATTAAGCATTTATCTGACCAGGGACCCTCTCATTTGGGCCATCTGTCTCTGTGCTTTCTTGAGGGAATACAAAAAAATAACTGTTTTTGTTCCTTTCTCCCCTCATCTAGTGTTTTATGAGATTATGTGTTAAGCTGTATTTTAAGAATTTGAACAAGCAAAGACTGTCACTTTGAACATTTTTCTTTTCTTTTTGTGCTTGCTATTTCAGTTGGAGAAATTGCACATATTTTTTTTCCCCCTAGTAATATTAAGCAAAGGCTACCTTAAGATTGCTGCTGCTCTCAAGGTCAATTTTTCCCTCCCATTATTGTTCTTTCCTAAGGATATGATTTCAGGTTTGATATACACAGAAGCCTAACCTTCCAGTCAGATACTCACAGAAAATTAGATGACATCACCTACTTGCCAAATGGCCAACTGTGAAGGTGAAGTCTTTTGCCTCCTTGATAGTAAATGGGAGGAAAAAAGAGAGCAGGGGTGGGAAAGGCAGCTTCCAACCAACCAAAGAAAACTCTTGGATTTTCAGTATATCCAAGGTTGCTGTGCTTCCTGTTCTGAATGTAGCTGAAAGAAGTAAAAGGACAATTTGTGGTTATTGTTTTAATAAAAAAACAAAGAATGGACTTCCAGCAACATGGCGCTCTAGGCAGAAGCACCATGCCATCCTTCCACAACAAAGACCCGAAAAACTAAGCCAAACAGAGAAAACAGCAATCCTGAAACCCTAAAACATCAAATGAAGAGATAGCGAACTCAGCCAAGCACCAAATGGAGTGAGAAAACTGACAGAGAATGGCGAGCAAGGAAAGGTTCATGCAGAGGTCCCCTATCAGCTAATGCAGCACGGATCCGCCATCTTGGACTCCTATCAGAGACCAGCAAATAAGGGGTACAAGAAAGCAGCTTCACGGAGCTTCCAGCAGGAGACACAACAACCGGTAATTGGCGATATACACTTTCCCACCCCCTACCCTTCTTCATCCCCACTCTGCCTCCTCTGCTTCCTGTGGTCACAGTCCCTTGGCCAGGAAACACCAGCTACTTGGATTCCACCTACCCACACTGACCGACTCCCTGAGTGCCATTTGTTGGCTGCTGGTCTTGCGTTTTTCCGCTTCTTTTGGTTTCTTCCTTACCTCTCACCACCTCCCCCTCCTTTCGCTCAAATACCTGGCTCCGTGCGCCATATTTGCTTCTTCCTGGGGGTTGCAGAGCTCCGTTTGAGTGTGGAACTGCTTTCTGGTCTGCGCTGCCATGCTGGTGGGATCTAGGGGATTTTGTTTTGAGTTGTTTGTTT
>NW_004443970.1:4693025-4710517 GCF_000243295.1 Trichechus manatus latirostris | reverse complement strand
TACCACCACTGACTGCTCTGACCGGGATCACAATAAAGGGTCCTGGACAGAGCTGGAAAAGGATGTAGAACAGAATTCTAACTCACAAAAAAAGACCAGATTTAGTGGCCTGACAGACTGGAGAAACCCTGAGAGTATGGCCCCCAGACACGCTTTTAGCCCAGTGGTGAAACCCCTCCCGAAATTCACCATTCAGCTGGGGATTGGACAGCCTTATAAAACAAAACAGGACTAATGATGCACAGCAGTCCAGGGACAATGACTAGAAGGCAAGAGGGGACAGGAAAGCTGGTGTTACGGAACCCAAGGTTGAGAAGGGACAGTGTTGACCTGTCAAGGGGTTGTTAACCATTGTCATAGGGCAATATGTGTACTAACTGTTTAATGAGAAAGTATTGGTTCTGCAGACCTTCATTTAAGGTTAAAAAAAAAAAAAAGAATTATCTATGTGAGATCAAATTGACAACAGCAACTCAAAAGTTTTGATGGGAAACCTAGGGGACAGTGAGTTGACGATAATGGTGATGGAATAACTTGGAAAAGGATAGTGAGAATAGCAGCACAACTGGAAGAATGTAATCAATGTCACTGAATTGTACATGTAAAACTTTCAAAATGGTGTAACTTTGGCTACGTGTATTTTCACCAAAAAAAAAAAAGGTCCTCAAGGTTGAGAAGGGAGAGTGTTGACGTGTAGTGGGGTTGTTAAGCAATGTCATAAAACAATATGTATAGTGACTGTTTAATGAGAAACCATTTATTCTGTAAACCTTCATCTAAAGTACAATAAAAAAAAACTTAAAAAAAAACCCAAAAGGCAAAGAATGATTGACTATTAAAATATATATTTTTTAGGGAATCCTTCTATATTTATTATATATAATAAAACAATACTAACTAATTCTTAGTCCATTGCTTTTTTTTTAGTTTGCAAATCCTACTCCATTGCTTCACAGCACAGTTACAATGGGTGCCCATAATGATGACACTGAGCCTACATCATTTTTTAATGGCTCATGTCAGAAATACTTTTTTGGTTCTCAATCCTGTATTGGCATTAACTATAATTAATTATTTCACTTAGTTACTCAATAAAAATTATTCAAAATCTACTATATGCCAGGTACTATTTTAGATCTGGAGGAAATAATTGTATAAAAGACAGAGAGTTTTCTGAAATCAAGTTTATACTTTACCAAAAACACCCCATTTTAAAATATCACAAGATTACTGTCATTGGTGTTTATTCAGCTGGTATTTATTGAGCACCTACTACATGCTAAACAGTGTACTATCAAGATGCAATAGTGAAAGAAGATAACTACGTTAGGTGCCATCAAGTTGATTCTGACTCATAGTGATCCTATGTACAAGACAATGAAACACTGCCTGGCCCTGCGACAACCTCACAATTTTTGCTATGTTTGAGCCCATTGATGCAGCCACTGTGTCAATCCATCTTGTAGAGGAGCTTCCTCTTTTTTTTGCCGACACTCTCCTTTACACTGCATGATGTCCTTCTCTAGGGACTGGTCCCTCCTGAGAACATGCCCAAAGTACGTGAGACAAAGTCCCCCTATCCTCACTTCTAAGGAGCGTTCTGGCTGTACTTCTTCCAAGGCAGATTTTTCCTTCTTCTGGCAGTCCATGGTATATTGAATATTCTTTGCTAACAACATAATTCAAATGCATCAATTCTTTTGTCTTCCTTATTCATTGTCTAGCTTTTGCATGCATATGAGGCTATTGAAAATATCATGACTTGGGTCAGGCATACCTTATTCCTCAAAGTGGCATCTTCGTTTTTCAATACTTTAAAAGGGTCTTTTGTAGCAGATTTTCCAATGAAGTAGGTTGTTTGATTTCTTGACTGATGCTTCCATGGTTATTGATTGTAACTCCAAGTAAATGAAATCCTTGACAACTTCAATATCTTCTCTGTTTATTGTGATGTTGCTTACTGGTCCCATTGTGAGGGTTTTGGTTTACTTTACATTGAGGTGCAATCCATACTAAAGGCTGTGTAGTCTTTGATCTTCATCAGTAAACCCTCTTAGCTTTCGGCAAACAATGTTGGGTTATCTGCATATCAAAGGTGGTTAATAAGTCTTCCCTCAATCCTGATGCCTCATTCTTCTGCATACAGTCCATCTTAACAAATTACTTGCTCAGTATGCAGATTGGGTGAAAGGATACAACCCTGATGCACACCTTTCCTGATTTTAAACCACGCAGTATCTCCTCATTCTGTTTGAATGACTGCCTCTCAGTCTATTTACAAAATTATAAAAAATGCAAAAATTGGCATTTGGGATTCAAATTTACGATTCATTTTAGTAATTTAACCCATTATTATTAACTACTATGTGCTAGTACTCTGCTAGTAGGTCCTTAAGATATAGTCTAAACAAGTCAGATATGTTTTCTGACCCAGATAGAACATAAGCCTGTAGTATGACGGAAGTAATTTCAGTTTTCTATGGAAACTGAAAGGAGCATTCTTTGGAGTCAATGGAGTCTTCTTAACAGAAGTGACTTCATACCTGGGAGCTAAAATGAGAGAAGACAGTCAGGCAAAAAGAGGAATTGAGAATATTGAGTATGTATCAAGGTGATAATTTAGCAAGTGCTAAGTAGGAAAGAAAGAGCATAGCCACATGCATGTGACAGACTGAGAGTCATTCAGAATAACTGGGACATAGATTACAAGGTGTGGTCTGAGGCACTACGAACAAAGAGGTAAGCAGAGACATTTTGTGTTTGTAAAGGTGCTAAAAACCAAAAACCCGATGCCATCAAGTCGATTCCAACTCATAGCAACCCTAAAAAGCAGAGTAAAACTGCTCCATAGGGTTTCCAAAGAGCAGGTTGTGGATTCAAATTGCTGACCTTTTGATTGACAATGTGGTTCTTAACCACTGTGCCACCAGGGTTCCGTAAAGGGGCTAGGAAGCCATATTGAGCTGTTATTGACTGTATGGTGATGTCATTAGCATGCAGTGAAGAAGTGCTATTTAGATCTTGATAAGACACAGTCTCTTTGGATGACTATTCAACTCTTATCAGGCTTCTTCTTTGAGATTCACCCAATATATTGGGTTGAATCTTCAACAGTCATGTCTGTGTGCCATGATCTTGCTCTTTTGGTCATAGCTGATTTATCCAGATATAGACACCTAACCCTACCTGGGCTTCTTGAATCTGGCATTAGAGTAACACAAAAACTGGGTTATCATCAGAGTTCAGTCATATTACTGGTATCACAGGACAGATGAGGCCCCCAAATCCCTGCTTTTTAGGTTGCTGGTTGATCCTGATTGTTTTACTTCCTAAGATTTTATTATTTATCTCTTTATTTAAATATTATGTGTTAAATTAGTGTCTGTACCTTCAGTTCCTTTGTTAAATAATCTCATTAATGTCAGCTTCCATTGATTGTAGCAACCAAATAATTCTAAACACTAGATTCTGAAACTTACCCATGATTGATTCCAAACCAACATTTTAACTTCCTTGTGGCCAGGTACTTTTTTTGTTTTGTTTTATTTTTCTTTACCTCTATAATCCTAGTGCATAGTAAAGAATCTGGCACATAGTAGGTGTTCATTAAATGTCGGGCAAAAAAATGTGATAAATAAAAACAACTATTTGAAAGAATAAAACCCAGTTTAAAAATAGTTTAGGTTAAATCAGCAACAATTTTAAAATCCCTATTTTGTGCAGCATACTCTGGAGTCAGGAGACAAAATGAAGACGTCATCTTGTAGGCCCCTTAGTGTTGTGGCACTGTATGCACGAATGAAGCAATTCCAATTCAGTTAAGGCATGCAATGACTGACAAGCAAGATCCAATCTGCTGTATAGCCATGGGAGTTCTGTCGCTGTGCTTATCAGTTTCTATGTTATAATATGGCTTCCCAGGTAGTTCTTTCAACAAGGTGAGTTTTAATAGTTCAGCTCTTTCAGCAGTTTATACATCTCATTCTTAACTAATAAAGTGAATCAGTCTGTTACCTATTGTATCAGTCTGATGAACTTAGTTAATGTGAATCTGATCCCAAGACATGGACAATTGTTTGTATGCTACTAGATACAGAGAGAAAAAAAAAATTTTTTTTGAGAATAAAAACTGAGAACTACATCTTGGGTGGCAGTTACTAAGTTTTTTCTACTCCATGTGGCCCTAGAAAAGGTCTAGTCAAACTCTCCCTGATTATAACCTTCCACGTTGTTAATTGAAATGTATTTTTCAGGATAAAGCACACTTAAACACTACTGTGCAAGATATTCAATCGGGTAGAAGTGCTAATAGAGGTTACAAAAGGGGATTTTACCTTTGGAGTGTAAGCTGTGAATTAGCACAGCTCACTCCAAGTCAGATAAGCAAGAGTGGACCTAAAATAACTGTGACGGTTTTGAAAGATGCTGTTGTTATTTTATTGTTTCTGATGGCATTTTACCTTTAGAGCACAACAGAGACATCAAGAGTAAGATGTTTTCACTACTTTTTCTTTTTTTTTTAAATTACCTTTAGGGCTAGCACGTTTTTGTCCATTTATCACTTCCCTTTGCCCCTTAAGCACAGTCAGCAGTCAGCACAAGTAGGTGATATTGGAAAGAGAATGTCTAACCAGGCCAACCTACTCTTCAAAAGAACAAATCTTCCATATAAAATGCATGTTTTGTGTGACCTTGACTATCATTACCTTGTTATACTTGACTGAGAATTTTGCAGGTATTGATGGCATCCACAGCAGAAGAGAAACTAGTGACGAATCTAGAAATAACATTGAAAAAGGTCCCATGTTGGACTGAGAGTTTTGGGTTCTAAAACTTGCAAAGTTACTCTCTCTCTTTCTCTGAGGGAGCATGAGCAAGAAATTGTGTCAGACACTCTGAAAGTCAAATGAAGTTCATTGCAACTGATGCTTGAGATGATTTAAAGAAAAGGAGTGATTTGAAGCTATAATTAAAGTAAATGTGGGATGTTTCAACTTGCTTTAGCATTCCAGTAAACAATGGGATCAATATATAGGAAGGTTAACATATTTTTCTGATAGCTCTTAAACTCGGGCAAGAATTTATGTACATCATGGAATAGAATCCTAGCAAAAGCACTGCACAGTTGGTGTTATTAGCTCCGTTTTACAAGTCTGGGGAGTTTAATTAACTTGCCTTAGGTAAGTCAGCTACTAACTAAAGAAACCAGGGTTTGAAGCTAGCTATGACTGTCCATGCTCTAGCTCGTAATCCCAATGCTAGCTTCTGAAAAATACAAAAAAGAAAAGGCTGAGGCATGGAGGATAATTTTTAAAACATCTTTAAACATAAAAGTGGTCTTGGATGATCACTTTTGATAAGAGATCTTGGTAGACATTGTGCAATGAAAATGTTCTTTAATCAAGTACTTTTAAGAAATCCCAGGTTAAAGAACTAAATCAAGTTTCTCTGTTATAGGACTTATTTTAGCCTTTAATACATATTATACATTCTGAGAGTGTATAGGGGATGCAGCATTTTTCAGACATATTTGATTATGAAAACTTTTTTTGGAAAATTTTATACAGGATGTACTTAGGAGATACTTTTAAACAGGAAGCAAGAACGATGCCATTCCTGGTTAGAATGGGAGACAAATTTAAGAACAAAACTCAAGTTCATAAAAAAAGACCAGACTTACTGGACTGATAGAGGAACACCCTAGACCATTGCCCTAAGAAACCCTTTTAGCCTGAAACTGAAGCCACTCCTGGAGATTACCTTTCTGTCAGATAATAAATTGGCCAATAAAATAAACCATAGCACCTATGAGGAATGTGCTCCTTTAAATAATCAACTATACTAGACCAAACGGTCAACATTTACACAAAAGCAAAGATGAAAAGGCAAGGAGGACAGGGAAAATGGATGGAAGGAAACGGGTGGAAATGGTGAGAGTGCTGATGCATTGAGGGAACTGTAACCAATGTCACGGAACAATATGTGTATGAATAGTTGAATGGGACTCTAACTTGCTGTGTAAACTTTCACCTAAAACACAATAAAATATCAAAAAAAAAAAAAAAAAGAATGATGCCAAAGGTTCCTTGTATATGTACTGAATGGGGGCAATCCACATGAATATAAAAAATCTAGAAAAATTATAGCCTTAGGCATTTGGGTCTGTGTTGATAAGAGTTTAGAATAAATATTGACTAATCTGTATTATTCCACTACATGTCTGTCAGATTGTCATACTGTGGGGGCTTGCATGTTCCTGTGATACTGGAAGCTTTGCCACCAGTATTTCAAATACCATCAGGGTTACAGTTGGTGGACAGGTTTCAGCTGAGCATCCAGACTAAGATAGACTAGGAAGAAAGACCTGGCAGTATACTTCTGAAAAAATTGGCTAGTGAAAACTTTATGAATATCAGAAGAACATTGTCTGATATAGTGCCAGAAGATGAGTCCCCCGGGTTGGAAGGCACTCAAAATATGACTGGGGAAGAGCTACCTCCTCAAAGTAGAGTCGATCTTAATGACCTGGATGGAGTCAAACTTTCAGGACCTTCATTTGCTGATGTAGCACAACTCAAAATGAGAAGAAACAGCTGCAAGCATCCATTCATAATAGGCACATGGAACGTACAAAATATGAATTTATGAAATTGGAAGTAATCAAAAATGAAATGAAACACATAAGCCTCAATATCCTAGGTATTAGCAAGGTAAAATTGATTGGTATTGGCTATTTTGAATAGGACAAACATATGGTCTACTATGCCGGGAATTACAATTGAAGAGGAATGGCTTCTAGTTCAACATCAAAAAGAGCATTTCGAGATCTATCCTGAAGCACAACACTGTTAGTGATAGGTTAATATCCATACGCCAACAAGGAAGACCAGTTAATATGATTATTATTCAAATTTATGAACCAACCACTAAGGCCAAAGAGGAAGAAATTAAAGATTTTTACCAGCTTCTGCAGTCTGAAATTGATCTAACATGCAATCAGGATGCATTAATAATTACTGATGATTGGAATGAAAAAGTTGGAAACAAAGAAGAGGGACTGACAGTTGGAAAATATGGCCTTGGTGATAGAAATGATGCTAGAGATTGCATGACAGAATTTTGTAAGACCAATGACATCTTCACTGCAAATACCTTTTTCAACAACATAAACAGTGACTATACACTAAATACTATACACACAGACCTGACCAGATGGAGTGCACAGGAATCAAACTGACTATAACTGTGGAAAGTGACCATGGAAAAGCTCATTATCATCAGTCAGAACAGGCCAGGGGCCAACTACAGAACAGACGATCAATGGCTCATATGCAAGTTTAAATTGAAACTGAAGAAAATTAGAACAAGTCCAAGAGAGCCAAAGTATGACCTTGAGAATATCCCATCTGAGTTTAGACACCATTTCAAGAAGATTTGACTCATTGAACACTAATGACTAAAGACAAGACAAGTGGTGGAATGACATCACGGACATCATAGATGAAGAAAGCAAGAGGTCAATAAAAAGACAGGAAAGAAAGAAAAGACCAAAATGCTGTCAGAAGAGACTCTGAAACTTAGTATTGAAAATAGAATAGCTAAAGTGAAAGGAAGAAATGATGAAGTAAAAGAACTGAACAGAAGATTTCAAAAGGCAGCTCAGGAAGACAAAGTAAAGTGTTATAATGACATGTGCAAAGAGCTGGAGTTAGAAAACCAAAAGGGAACATACTTGGCATTTCTCAAGCTGAAAGAACTGAAGAAAAAATACAAGCCTTGAGTTGCAATATTGAAGGATTCTATGGGGAAAATATTAAACAACCCAGGAAGCATCAAAAAAAGATGGAAGAAACACAGAGTCACTGTACCAAAAAGAATTGGTTGATGTTCAACCATTTTCAGGAGGTAGCACATGATCAAGAACCTATGGTACTGAAGGAAGAGGTCCAAGCTGCACTGAAAACAGTGGTGAAAAACAAGGTTTCAGATATTGATGGAATACCAACTGAGATGTTACAACAAACAGATGAAGCACTGGAAGCACTCACTCATCTATGCCAAGAATTTTGGGAGACAGCTACCTGGCCAACCAACTGGAAGAGATCCATATTTGTACCCATTCCAAAGAAAGGTGATCCAACAGAATGTGAAAATTATTGAACAATATCATTAATATCACATGCAAGTAAAATTTTGCTGAAAATCATACAAAAGCAGTTGCAGCAGTACATTGGCAGTGAACTGCCAGAAATTCAAGCTGGATTCAGATGAGGATGTTGAATGAGGGATATCATTGTCAGTGACAGATGGATCACGGCTGAAAGCAGAGAATACCAGAAAGATATTTACCTGTGTTTTATTGACTCTGCAAAGACATTTGTCTGTGTGGATCATAACAAATAATGGATAACATTGCGAAGAATGGGAATTCCAGAAGACTTAATTGTGCTCATGAGGAACTTAGACCCAGAGACAATCATTCAACCAGAACAAGGGGATGGTGCGTGGTTTAAAGTTAGGAAAGGTATGCGTCAGGATTGTATCTTTTCACCATCTTTATTCAATCTGTATGCTGAGCAAATAATCTGAGAAGCTGGACTGTATGAAGAAGAATGGGACATCAGGATTGGAGGAAAACTCATTAACAACCTGCTTTATGCAGATGACACAACCTAGCTAGCTGAAAGTGAAGAGAACTTGAAGCACTTATTGATGAAGATCAAAGACTGCAGCCTTCAGTATGGATTACACCTCAACATAAGAAAACAAAAATCCTGACAACTCGATAAGCAACAACATGATAAATGAGAAAAGATTGAAGTTGTCAAGGATTTCTTTTCGCTTGGTTCTACAATCAAATCTGTCTTGGAAGAAGAGCAGCCATACTACTCATTAAAAGCAAGGAAGGCGAGACTTTGTCTCACATACTTTGGGCAAGTTATCGGGAGGGATCAGTCCCTGGAGAAGGACATTATGCTTGGTATAATAGAGGGTCAGTGAAAAAGAGGAAGTCCCTCACTGAGATGGACTGACACAGCGGCTACAATAATGGGTTCCAACATAGCAACGATTGTGAAGATGACACAAGCCCAGGCAGTGTTTCTGTTGTACATAGAGTATGAGTTGGAACAGATTTGATGGTACCTAACAACAACAACAACAATCTGTATTATCAACAGTCCTCTTCTGAATGTATTCCTTTTCGTAGACACTGCAGGTAGAAAGAGGTACAAATCAGTTACTGAATTTGGGATTATCACAATCTAACTCATTGGTTTGCAAATAAAAGTGAAGACATCACCAAATCTCCTGAGAGAGACTCTTCAAATTCTATATTGTGTTTCCTGTGAAGTACCAAATTTGTTATATACATAATCTCATGAGGTAGTTTCTCACATTCTCTTTTTCAAAGATGAGAAAACTGAGTAGAAAAGAGATGAACTTTCTCAACATTTTGCAAGTATAATGTGATAGTACCAGAATTAAAACTGATATCTAACCAATGTCCTTGTATTTAAGCATTGTTGATGTTAGCTATAATTAAGTCAGCTCCAGCTCACGGTGATCTTGTGTATAACTGAACGAAATGTTGCTTTGTCAAACATTTTTGTTGTTTTGTGCTGTTCAGCTGACTCCAGCTCATGGTGACAGCATGAGTTACAGAGTAGAATTTCTACATAGGGTTTTCTTGGCTACACTCATACTCCTCACTTATCTACCAGCTCGTTATCAGACATTTCACATTTACAACAATAGTAAAAAATCTACTATCCAACTATTTTGCACATTAACGACATATGTCTGGCAGTAACGAACGTCAAGCTGTGAGACTGATGGTTAAAGTTATATGCCAACTTCCTTGGGGCATGATTCTCAGTGGTTTCACAGTTACGTAATGATGTAATTTGGCAGTTATGTAATGATGTCTTCATTCTCCATTCTGTGATCTGATGTGGTCAACTTCCATTTTCACACAATGCCAATTTTTGCATGATGACCTAGTCTTTGGAACCTAACCATGTCAATAAATGAGGAATGGGTTAAATATTCACAGAAGCAGATCACCAGGCCTTTTCTTTCAGTGTGACTCTGGGTGGGTTTGAACCACCATACATCGTTTGCTGGTTGTGCCACGAGGGATCTCGTTGTTGTTGTTGTTGTTGTTAGGTGCCGTCGAGCCAGTTCTAACTCATAGTGACCCTGCATACTCCAGAACTAAACACTGCCCTGTCCTGTGCCAGCCTCACAATTGTTGGTATGCTTGAGCCCATTGTTGCAGCCACTGTGTCAGTCCATCTTGTTGAGGATCTTCCTCTTTTTCACTGATCTTCTACTTTACCAAACATGATGTCCTTCTCCAGGGAGTGGTCCCTCCTGATAACATGTCCAAAGTACATGAGACAAAGTCTCTTCATCCTTGCTTCCAAGGAGCATTCTGGTTGTACTTCTTCCAAGACAGATTTCTTCATTCTTTTGGCCATCCATGGTATATTCAGTATTCTTCACCAACACCACAATTCAAAGGTATCAATTCTTCAGTCTTTCTTATTCATCATCCAGCTTTCACATGCATATGAGGCAATTGAAAACACCATGGCTTGGTTCCGGTGCACCTTAGTCTTCAAGGTGTCAGCTTTGCTTCTCAACATTTTAAAGAGGTCTTTTCCAGCAGATTTGCCCAGTGCAATGCATCTTTTAATTTCTTGACTGCTGCTTCCATGGATGTTGACTGTGGATCCAAGTAAAACGAAATCCTTGACAACTTCAATCTTTTCTCCATTTATTATGCTGTTACGTATTAGTCTAGTTGTGGGGATTTTTGTTTTCTTTATGTTGAGGTGTAATCCATACTGAATGAAGGCTGTGGTTTTTGAACTTTATCAGGGACCTTAGACCAGAGGAATTCAAATATTTGTAGATATGGGAATAACTTGGAATTGACTCACAAGAGTGGTAATAGATCCTGACTTAAATATTCTGATTTAGGATGTATAAGATAATGTTTAGCAAAAAACATTTTACTGAACACCTAAAAATATTCTGATCCTAATGACTTACAGGTCACATTTTGAGATATAATATACTTGCCCAAACTGTATTGTCTAAGCAAAAATTGTAATTTAATTCTGTAATCTATAACTTAATTTCTCATATTTTTCAATAAGCAGCTATTTAAACTTTAATATGTGGAACACTTAAAAAGATCTGCTGCATCAAAGATGATATCATTTGTACTTGCTAATTTGCTAGTAAAATTAACCCATTATCTGGTTGTAGTCATTTTCCCTATTCCTTGTCATATCTTGTGAAAATGAAAGATTAAGAGAGTATAGATGGACACACAAAAATCTACAACATATAATGAAAATCCTCAAAACAATTTTCTCCTGATAGTCAGTAGAGACAATGCAAATACAAATAATTGACCTGTATATTGTTTGCAAAGGCAAAGATGAGAAAAATACTCAAAAAACTCTATCCTAATGCTGTTAATAATGGCAAAGATCCATTCAGTGTTCCTCAGTCTAGTTAATTGGAGGTAAAGGGTCCTGAAATGTGGTTTCTGTACTTAAATAACCATTTACAAACTGTCCATCCTTGAGCAAGTCACCCTACCCTCTCTGTGGTTCCATTTTCCAATCAGTCAAATAGTCAGTAATTTCATTAAAAAAAAAAAAAAAAAGTCTTTATCAAACATTTACTCCCAACATAATTTTATTCTAAGTGCTTTCTTTATTTATATGTGATCCTATTTATTCCTCATTACAAAATTATGTAATACAATTTTTTTTCACTTTATAATAGGTGTAACTGGGGCATGGATGGGCAAATGGCTTAGCAAGCTGACATTGTCTGTAAGTAATTAAACTGGATTTTGAACTCAGGCACTTAAACCATAAAACTCATTTTATGATAACTATGTTATAGGCTTTCCTATCCTAGAAGCTAATGGCCCCTTTAGTCCTATGATTCTCTGATATTGAATGTATTAAGAATACTACCCTATTGGTATGAAAGGGTTCATATGACTTCTGATAATTAGCTCATATATTTGTGGGATATTTTACATTGAGAAAATCTGGCATTATGTTGGACAGAGATTTAGAAAGAGATTTTGCTTTGCATTTCATGCATTTTGACAATTATAATTGGTAGAAATAATAATAGGAATACTGCTATTCTTCAGTTTGATTTGTTAACTACCTATTTCCTGCTTGTAACCTTACCAGAGAGAAATATAGAAAGTCTTAGAGAAGGGTTTTGTTGTTATAATATTAGACTTCCCTAATTTCTTTTGACCTCTTTGAATCAGGGTTTCGTATCTGGGAATCTGACCAAAACTGTTCATCTCAGTAATTTTGATATGTTCTAGGTATGGGAAAGGAGCCAAATTCAGAAGTTCATTATTTTAGCTCTTTAAGGTGCTTCTGATACCAAGGCAGAAACTCTTATATTCTCATGCAGAGAATAAAGGCACCACCCATGACATGACTGTGTAAATTCTCAGAGATGCTCAGAGTGCTGAAGTCTCTATAACTTATCAAAGAGCCCTCGAGCTGGAAAGAACTTTAGAGATCAGACAGTTCAATATTCTCATTTTACAAATAGCAGCAAAGAGAAGAAGGAAGGAAAGAACATAGGGAAGGATGGAGGGAGAAAGGAAAACTAAGATCAACATAACTAGTACTTGCCACACACTGTATTTATTATGTTATATATGTTATCATAGTCAATGATTTCATGATTACTACCCAGCAATTTGCAGGAGAAAGCAGAATTTCAAATAAAATGAATAACTTGCTTAAGTTAGGCATGCTTTATGGAATAGAGCTGGATTCATGTATGCAATGGCTTTATCGATGATGCTCTTCATAATGCTCAACCCTGTAAGTATTCCTCAAAGCTCACACACTAATCAGTGAAAGATCTAAAACTTAAAGCAGTCTTCTGAGTCTTCCCCTAGTGTTCTTTCCATTATACCATGCCACCTCTTCACAACAAGGATGCCTAGAGGACATTGCAAGATACAGATATGGACGTGATTTCTAAAAGCATTGGATTATTTTATGTGTGAACTTACCTTAAAACTTAAACCACCATTATCAAGGTGAAATAAGAGCATTAAGGATGAGTAGTTCCTTTGAAGTCAAATCCATTCCAAATTTAGGTAAAAGGAAGTATAGATAGGTACATTTGTCAGTTCCACAGATCCAACCAGATTAAACAACAGGAATGTTAATGTGGAAATCATTATGTTTAGGTTTATGTTAGGATTACAGGATACTCAGTTATATTAGTTTAGAATTCATAGTAAGTGTTTTCATCTGTGTAATGCCATAGAGTCACCTAGGTGTATTTTAAACAACAACAAGTCTCACAAAATTCTGAAATCAGATTGTTATCATCCTCAATTTTAAAGAAGTGAAAATGAAGTTCTAAGAAGTAGAGTGAATTCACTGTAAGATTAGTAAATGACAGACTTTATCTTGAAGTCATGCATTGTCAATTTAGTGATCATTTATATACATAACAAACTTGAGCTAATTGACCATTGCAAAATTCGACCCAACAGCAGAATACACTTTCATTTCAAGTGCACATGAGGCCTTCACCAAAATAAACAATATTTGATTTCAGAAACATTCAGGTCTTACCTTAAATCTTATTCATAACTGTCTATTAATATTTATTGAGAATATCTTTATGGAAATGAAAACTTCTCATTATTGGTGTTTGCTCATACATTGAGTTTTTGTTTGTTTATTTGACTGTTTTTAGTACTTCCTCTATCTCATAGTATGACAGTCTCCTGATGTTTCTCTTCTCTTACTGACTACTTCTTCGCAGCCTCCTTACTTGAGGGCTCATTTGTACCCGACATCTAAATCTTTAAGTTCCTCATGGAGTGGTCCTTGTCTCTCTTCTCTTTGTGCTTCTTCTAAGTGGATTTAAAAATCACCTATCTGTCAACAATTCCAAACTTCATGTTTTTAGTCACATCTGAGCTTCAGACACATATCTTCAACAGCTTTCTTGACAAATTTGCTTAAATATTTCTTATTTATCTCAAAGTATTATAATTAAATGTGCAATAACCTGGAGATAGAAAACCAAAAGGGAAGAACATACTCAGCATTTCTCAAGCTGAAAGAACTGGAGAAAAAAATCAAGCCTCGAGTTGCAATACTGAAGGATTCTATGGGCAAAATACTAAACAATGAGGGAAGCATCAAAAAAAGATGGAAGGAACACACAGTGGTCAACTGGTCAACGTTCAACCACTTCAGAAGGTAGCATATGATCAAGAACTGATATAACTGGAGGAAGAGGTCCGAGTCGCACTGAAAGCACTGGTGAAAAATAAGACTCCAGGAACTGACGGAATACCAACTGAAATGTTTCAACAAATGGATGCAGCACTGGAAGCACTCACTCGTCTGTGCCAAGAAATTTGGAAGACAGCTACCTGATCAGCCTGCTGAAAGAGATCTGTACTTGTACCTATTGCAAAGAAAGGTGATCCAACAGAATGTGGAAATTATCTATATAAAAATATCATTAATATAACACAAAAGTAAAATTTTGTTGTAGATCAATCAAAAGTGATTACAACAGTACATCCACAGGGAACTTCCAGAAATTCAAACCGGATTCACAAGAGGACTTGAAACAAGGGATGTCATTGCTGATCTTAGATGGATCATGACTGAAAGCAGAGAACACCAGAAATATGTTTACCTGTGTTTTATTGACTATGTGTGGATGATAACAAATTATCAATAACATTGCAAAGAATGGGAATTCTAGAACACTTAATTATGCTTGTGAGGAACCTGTACATAGATCAAGAGGCAGTCATTAGAACAGAACAAAGGCATAATGAGTGGTTTAAAATCAGGAAAGGTGTGCATCAGGTTTGTATCTTTTCACCATACTTATTCAACCTATATGCTGAGCAAATAATCCAATAAGCTGGACTATATAAAGAAGAACAGGGCATCAGGATTGATGGAAGACTCATTAACAACCTGCGATATGCAGATGACACCGCCTTGCTTGCCGAATATGAAGAGGACTTGAAGCACTGACTGATGAAGATCAAAGACCACAGCCTTCAGTATGGATTACGCCTTGACATGAAGAAAACAAAAATCCTCTCAAATGGACCAATAAGCAACATCATGATAAATAGAGAAAAGATCAAAGTTGTAAAAGATTTCATTTTACTTGGATCCACAATCAACACCCACCGAAACAACAGTAAAGAAATCAAATGATGCATTACATTGGGCAAATCTGTTGCAAAAGATCTCTTTAAAGTGTTAAAAAGCAAAGATGTCACTTTAAGGACTAAGGTGGGCCTGACCCAAACCATGGTGTTTTCAATAGCCTCATATTCATGTGAAAGTTGGGCAATGAATAAGGAAGACCGAAGAAGAATTGATGTCTTTGAATTATGGTGTTGGCAAGAATATTGAATATAACCATGGACTGCCAAAAGCACAAACAAATCTGTCTTAGAAGAAGTACAGCCAGAATCCTCTTTAGAAGCAACGATGGTGAGACTACATCTTACATAATTTGGACATGTTATCAGGAGGGATCAGTCCCTGGAAAAGGACATCGTGCTTGGTAAAGTAGAAGGTCAGCAAAAAACAGGAAGACCCTCAACAAGATGGATTGACACAGTGGCTCCAACAATGGGCTCAAGCATAAGAACCATTGTGAGAATGATGCAGTGCTGGGCAGTGTTTTGTTCTGTTGTACACAGGTTCACTATGATTCAGAACTGACTGAAGGCACCTAACAATAACAACAACAATTATCTCAAATTTTACATATGAAAAATGGAAGTAATGATTTTCCCCTCCATATAATTGTTACCTAGGTATTTCTTTAGGAAATAGCATAACCATTCATCTTGTTGCTAAGGACAAAATCTAGAGTCCTCCTTCTCCATATCTATCATCACCATCCCAACGCAAGCCAAAAATTTTCAACTAATAATTGATTTCCTACCTCCTTCTTGCCCAGCACAAATTCATTATTTACCTAGCAGCCTATATATTATGTTGGAAATGCAAGTCAAAGCATGCAACTAAAGTTCTTCAATTGTTTTCTGAAGCATGTAGATTAGCATCTAAAATTCTTATCACAGTTTAAGAAGTCCTACTGACGGGTCCCTTGCCTATTTATCCAACCTTATGCAATGCCGCATTTTTCTCACTTAATTGTCATTAGCATGTTTTACCAGTTTCTAAAACTGAAGGCTAGGGCATGAGGCAGAGGATTGATATGCATTTCCTATTCTCATGACCTCAATTTTTCTTTCCACCTCTCTGGCATGACTAACACTGTATTGTTCATGACTCAAACATCCTTGTGGGGACTTTTTCTGACCACCATACTTAAAGTTGATCCACTTTTTATTATGTTTCATGTCAACTTGCATTATTTTGTTAATAGGGCAAATCAAATTTTGTCATTATTTCACATTCTTGATGTTCATTTTTATATATTACATGTGTACCCTAAATAGAAACAGAGTTTTCTGAATAGGTGACCATGTTTTTCATTTTATTCACAGTATCCATTATACAGAGGGACAGTGGTGGCTCAATGGTAGAATTCTTGGCTTCCATGTAGGAGGCCCAGTTTCAATTCCTGGCCAATGAACCTCAAGTGCAACCACCACCTGTCCATGG
The DNA here is from genome assembly GCF_000243295.1 of Trichechus manatus latirostris. Lineage (NCBI taxonomy): Eukaryota > Metazoa > Chordata > Mammalia > Sirenia > Trichechidae > Trichechus > Trichechus manatus. The sequence goes on along the minus strand of NW_004443970.1, from coordinate 4,693,811 downwards.
AGGCTCGCATGTTGTTATGATTATTATTGAATAGATTTTATCAGAGCTTCCAGACTAAGATGGGCTAAGAAGAAAAACCTAGTGATCTACTTCTAAATTCAGTCATTGAAAACCCTATGGATCATAACAGTCTGATCCACAAAGATCATGAGGTACAGGAACTGGCAGCCTTTAGTTCTATTTTGCATGAGGTAGCTATGAGTCGAGGGCCAACTCAACGGCAGCTGCAACAACAACAATAACATACAACTGTGCTGCTTAATACACAGAAGCACTCAAAGAACAGTTTGCGGAATAAATGAATGATTGAATGGCCAAGTTATCCCTTGCTGGGTAGGCTGCATTTTCTCCAAAAGGAGAGGAAAACTAATATTAAATGATTTAGTAAATTCTGGCCATTTGTGAGATCATGGATGTGAATGATACGGTCTCTGTGGTAAGACACATTAAAAAATGCTTTGTTAACATGAGTTAAAGGAAAAATATGACAACTTGATTTCTTTTTTTTTTTAATTTTTAAAAATTTTTTATTGTACCTCAGGAGAATACTTAAGAACAAATAGTTTCTCATGAAACAGTAGTACACATATTGTTTTATGACATTCGTTAACAACCTCACAACATGTCAACCCTCTAACTTCTCAACCTTTATTTTGGTGAAAATATACATAGCCGAAGATAAACCATTTCAAAAATTTCTACATGCACAGTTCAGTGACATTGACTACGCTCTTCCAATTGTGCTGTATTTCTCACTTAAGATGAAGGCTTACAGAACAAAATAGT
>NW_004443970.1:4663008-4687899 GCF_000243295.1 Trichechus manatus latirostris | reverse complement strand
CTAATTTCACCATCAAATTTGAACAAGAGTTTTGCAGGATATATTATTCTTGGTTGGCAATTTTTTTCTTTCAAGATTGTATATACGTCATCCCATTGCCTTCTTGTCTGCATTGTTTCTGCTGAATAATCTGAGCTTAGTCTTATTGTTTCTCCTCTGTATGTGACTTCTGGTTTTTCACAAGCTGTTCTCAGGATTCATTGTTTGTTTTTTGTTTTAGGGAGTGTAATTATAATATGCCTTGGTGATTTTCTTTTGGGGTCTCTCCTATACGGGGTTCATTGAGCTTCTTGGATGGCCAGCTTTTCATCTTTCATGATATTGGGGAAGTTTTCTATCAGTAGTTCTTCAATGATCCTCTCCATGTTTTCTGTTTTCTCCCCCTGTTCTGGAATTCCAATCACTTGCAAATTTTTGCTTTTGATTGTATCCCACATAACTCTCAGGGTCTCTTCATTTTTCTTTCTTCTTTTTTCTGAGTTTTACTGAAACAGAGTTGTATCCAAGTGTTTGTCTTCAATTCCACTGATCCTGTCTTCTACCATTTCAAATCTGTTTCTCAACCCTTCTATGACACTGTCCATTTGTGAAATCTTGTTGTTTATCTTTTGGATTTCTAATTGTTGTCTTTGTATAATTTCTAGTTGTGAATTTATTTTGGTATTTTGTTCCTGCATTATTTTCCTAAATTCTCCCAATTTTTTGTCTGTATTTTCCATGAATTTGTCTACTTTTTCCTCAAGTTTGTCAGCTTTTTGCCTCAGCTTTTGGAGAATTCTGAATATTAGAGATTTGAATTCCCTATCAGGTAGTTCTAGTGCATTTTCTTCCACTGGAGAGTCATCTGGTGTTTTATTTTGGACGCCTACTGGAACCATCCTATCCTGTGTTTGTAAATGTTTTGATATTGTCTGCTGTCTTCAGGGCATTCAGTAGTTATTTTTCTCTTTTGTTGATTGTATATTTGTTTGTTTCCTCCCTTTTTTTTTTTTTAAATTTGACTATGTGTGAGCAGGTAGACTGTGTGTTCTTTGTTGTTTGCCCATCTGTGGGCACAATACTTTTCACCTCCTTCTCCAATTGGCAGAGTCAGTCACTCAGATATGGTAGAGCAGGGCAGGTCTAGCTGAAGAGGAGTTTCTGGGACGGGTTGTTTGTGGCACTTACTTACTACAACCACCAGAGCGGGTCTGTAATCAGTGCAGGGCAGGTTCCAGTAGGCCATGCCTGTGCTACTTGGTGGTGTGATGTCAAGCGCACGGTGCAGGTAGGCAGGATGCAGCGGGGAGATTGTTATGTGTGGAGCTAAAATGGATATGGGAGAGAGGAGAGAGGAACAGGAGCCAAAAACATACAAACAAACAAAAAAGAATGCTAGGGGAGCTTGCCGTTGGAATGGAGAGATGAGAGACTATGAAATGGAGAAAAACAGAAAGGGGAAAAGGAAAAAAAGAAAAGAATTAATAAATAAAAATCAGAAAGGTTAAAGAACTGCAAAGTTCCCAGGGATCCCACCGGTGCAGCTATGAGGTCTGGGGAAGTTGCTCTCAGGTGTTGCAGTGCAGCCTGGCTGGAAGGCATAGAGGTATACAATGCCAGGTATTCATGGAACAGAAAGAGAAGGAAGGTATAGAGAGATGAGAAACTGAGCAGTGAAGAAAGACAAAAAGGGAAAAAGAGGGAAAAGAAAACAAAACAAATTAAAAAAAAAAAAAAGAACAAGAAAGTCCCCCAAAAAACAGAAAAAAAAAAAATGAAAAAAGAAAGCCCTCAGGGATCTCTCTGCACGTCTGTGCAAGGCAAGGGGGATGTCTCCTTGCCACGCAGCACCGCCTGGCCAGAAAGGGATCCCAACTCAAGAAAAGGAAAAGAAAACAAACAAACAATTTAAAACAAACAAATGAACAAAAGCCCCGGGATCCCACCAGCGTGGCAGCCCAGACCAGGAAACAGCTCCACACTCGAATGGAGCTCCACAGCCCCTCAGGAAGAAGCAAATATGGCGCACGGAACCAGGTATTTGAGCGAAAGTTGGGGGAGGTGGTGAGAGGTAAGGAAGAAATCAAAAGAAGCAGAAAAAAAAGGAACACTAGCAGTCAACAAATGGCACTCAGAGAGCCAGCTAGTGTGGACTGTTGTTTCTTGGACAAGAGACTGTGTCTGCGGGAAGCAGAGGGGGCCGAGTGTGGGTGAAGAAGGGTAGGGAGTGGGAAAACGTATATCACAAATTACCGGAGCTCTGCAGCCCCTCCGGAAGAAGCAAAGAAGGTGCACGGTGCCAGGTATTTGAGTAAAAGGAGGTGGAAGTGGTGACAGGTAAGGAAGAAATGAAAAGAAGCAGAAAAAAAAGCAACACTAGCAGCCAACAAATGGTACTCAGAGAGCCAGCTAGTGTGGGCTGGTGTTTCTCAGACAAGAGACTGTGTCCGCGGGAAGCAGAGGGGACTGAGTGTGGGTGAAGAAGGGTAGGGAGTGGGAAAGCATATATCACAAATTACTGGAGCTCTGCAGACCCTCAGGAAGAACCAAAGATGGTGCATGGAGCCAGGTATTTGAGCGAAAGGATGGGGAGGTTGTGAGAGGTAAGGAAGAAATCAAAAGAAGCGGAAAAAAGCAACACCAGCAGCCAACAAATGGCACTCGGAGAGCCGGCCCGTTCTGGTGTGTGGAATCCAAGCAGCCAGTGTTTCCCAGTCAAGAGATTGTGGCCGCGGGAAGCAGAGGAGGCCGAGTCGGGGTGAAGAAGGATGGGGGGTGAAAGCGTATATCACAAATTACCAGTTGTTTTGTGCCCCGCTGGATGCTCCGTGAGGCTGCTTTCTTGTACCCCCTGTTTGCTGGTCTCCAATAGGAGTCCAAGTTGGCAGATCTGTGTTGCGTTAGCTGGTAGAGGACCTCTGCATGAATCTCTCCTCGATCTCCATTCTCTGTCAGTTTTCTCACTCCATTTGGTGCTTGGCTGAGTTCTTTATCTCTTCATTTGATATTTTAGGGTTTCAGGATTGTTGTTTTCTCTGTTCAGCTTAGTTTTTCAGATCTTTGCTGTGGAGGGACAGCATGGTGCTTCTGCCTAGAGCACCATTTTGCTGGAACTCCGACAACTTGATTTCTTTTGAGTGATTATTATTGAAAGAAATAGAGGAGAAGGGAGAAACAAACAAAAAAAGTACGAGAGGTTTGAAGTACTAAGATACTGTCTCTGTGCTTATGTAAGTTGTTGAATTAATCTATTCAGTTATATGTTCATTTTCTAATTAACTGATATGAACAGTTCAAGTACTGCCTAGTAGTTTATTGCTGCAAGTCAAAATGTCTCAGTGGATGTGCAATTTTATAAATGGCTCACAATTACAGTAGTTTTATTTATCCACAGGCACTTAAAGCATCAAGAAGTTTCTAACTGCTAAAGTAGAAAGACCTAGCCTTTCCTAGCCTGTCCTCCCCCCGACCTATATGCAGGACAGACATTGTCATTTCTGACAAGAAAATGAAATCAATGTTCCAAAAGTAATTACTTTGTACTTATGACAACCTATCAATCGTTTGCAACAAAGAGTTCTCTTAGGAAGTTTTTTTTTTTTTTTTTTTTTTTTTTTTTTTACAGAATAGCACATTTTCCAGTCAGGTCCCTTGATAAGTGGTAAATGTGAAATGTAGTGCCCAAACTTCATAGAATGTGGTATCACATGGCCTGTGATGTCCTAAAATTAGAATAACTGGTATAGGCAAGTGTGATCTGACAAAAGGCAAATCTCACTTCAAGACAATAACTGTTAATGACATAACCTATTTAAACCAAGTAACAGGGAATTGCATATAGCATAAGAAAATAAGGGATAGATTAGCATAGCGTTTTAAAATTCTATTCAAATAGGTAATTAGCAGGTAAAAATAGAAAATAAGTTAGTTCCAAATGTCTCTAGTTAGAGGGCAGGTTATTATTGGAATACAGATGGATCTAGTATTTAGCTACATAAAGCCAGGTAGAGTAAAACAGAGGTTGGGGAGTTCAGGTGAATAAATTCAGACAAAAAAAAAATTACTTGTTTACTTACTTGAACCATATATAAAATTCCATTGGTACAAATGTCGTTATGGAGAACGGTTTTGTACAGCAAAATCATTACATTGTTCTAATAGATGGCTTGTAGTAATAGAACTGTGAAGATCTGATTAAAATAGATTCCCTTATTAAAACTTTTGTGTGAGTGTTCACTTTGGCAACCTATATACTAAAACTTGAACTATACAGATAAGATTAGCATGGCCCCTGTGCAAAGATAACACGCAAATTCGTGAAGCATTCCATATTTTTGGGACCACATGAACCACAGCCTCTACCAGCCTGATAGTGGAAGAACTAGATGTACCTGGCTACCGCTACCGACCCCTCTGACAGAGATCATGATTTGAGGGTTCCAGATACACCAGGAGGAAAATGTAGAAAAAATTCAAATTCACACACACAAAGAAGACCAGACTTACTGGTCTGACAGAGATTGGAGGAACCCCCAAGATTATGACCCCCAGAAAACTTGTTAATTCAGAAGTCCACCTTTCAGTCAAGGATTAGACAGACCTATAAAAAAGCAACAACACATGTGAGAAACATGCTTCTTATTTCAATCAAGCATGATATCAAATGGGCAACACCTGTCCAAAAGCAAAGACAAAAAGGCAAGAAGGGATGGGAAAACTGGACAAATGGACACAGGAAACCGGGGGTGGAAAGGGAAAGACAGAGAGGACTGACACATTGTGGGATTGCAATCAATGTTACAAAATAATACGTGTATAAATTTTTGAATGAGAACCTAATTTTAGCTGTAAACTTTCAGCTAAAGCACAATAAAATTAAAAAAAAATTTGTGTGGAAGTTGTTTATTTTCTGTCTGCTCTCTATAATAATAGTATCTGAGTTGTGATGAGAGATCGAACACTTGGGTTGACTTCTGCATATTTTCTGTATTTTGCCATTAGTAGCAATTCCTTTTTAATATCTTTCCTTTTCTTTTTGTAAAAAATCTTGATATGACACATTCTACCAAAACTACAAAACTACTCTTCTTACATTTATATAACACCAAAAACAACCATGCGCATATAAAATAACTTTTCTCCTAGCATATGGATATTTAAAAAATCTAGTTTTTTGGTTTGTGTTTTAGGAATTTTGTTAAGAATTCCTCTACTGTTGTGAGAAAAATAAACATCACAATAGGTTAATTTTAATATTTTATTAAACAGTGAATATATATACAATAATATTTCTATCATTACATTCAACAGAGTCAAACAGAATGCAAAAACTGAACAAATCATTGATATCTTATGCTAGCAAAATTTTGCTGAAGATAATTCAAAAACAACTGCAGCCATATGTCAACAGGGAACTGCCAGAAGTTCAAGTAGGATTTAGAAGTTGAAGAATGAGAGATAGCATTACTGACGTTATATGGATATTGGCTGAAAGCAAAGAATACCAGAAAGATGTTTTCTTGTGTTTTATTGACTATTCAAAAGCATTTGACTGTGTAGATCATCATAACTTATGGATAACATTATGAAGTATGGGAATTCCAGAATACTAAATTGAGCTCATGTGGAATCTGTACATGGATCAAGAGGCAGTGGTAGAAACAGATATTTCAAGGTTCAAAACTGGAAAAGATGTGAGACAGAGTTGTATCCTTTCACCTTAGTTATTTAATCTGTATGCTGAGCACATAATCCAAGAAGATGGACTATATGAAGAAGAATGCATTATCAGGATTGGAGGAAGACCCATTTACAACCTTCCATGTACAGATGATACAACCTTGCTTGCTGAAAGTGAAAACAACTTGAAGCACTTCATGATGAAGGTCAAAGACCACAGCCTTCAGTATGGACTATGCCTAAACATGAAGAAAGTGAAAATCCTCACAATTGGACCAATAAACATCATGATAAGTGGAGATAAAATGGAAGTTATCAAAGATTTCACTTTACTTGGATCCACAGTCAACACCCATGGAACCAGCAGTTAAGAAATCAAAAGACATACTGCACTGGGAAAAATCTGCTGCAAAAGACTTCTTTAAAATTCTAAAAAGTAAAGATATCACTTTGATGACTAAAGTCTGACTGACCCAAGCCATGTTCTTTTTGCAAGAATGGCGAAACTTCGGCTTGCTTATTTTGGGCATCTCATAACGACAGATACATTGCTAGGAAAGGACATCCTATTTGGTAAATTAGAGAGTCAGAAAAAACAAGCAAAACTCTCAGTGAGATGAACTGACACAACAGCCATCAATAGGCTCAAACAAATCAAAGGTCATGGAGATGTTACAGGACGACGCACCTTTCCTTCTGTTACATATAAGATACCACGTGCAGGAGCCGACTAGGCAACAACTAACAACAACAGAAGATTATAGTTTTATAATTTATTTACTATCTTAGTTATCTAGTTCTGCTAATAACAGAAATACTACAAGTGGACTATATGAAGAAGAAATCTATTTTCTCGCAGTTTAGGAGGATAGCAGTCCGAATTCAGGGCTCCGGATCTAGAGGAAGGCTTTCTCTCTCTTTGTCTGCTCTGGGGGAAGGTTCTTGTCTCAGCTTCTGTCTCCTGGTTTCTTGGAGATCTCCATGTGTCTTGGCATCTATCTTTCCCCATCTCTGCTCCTCTTGCTTGCTTATTTAATCTCTCATATTTCTCAAAAGAGATTGATTTAGGACACCCTACATTAATTCTGTCTCATTAACATAGCAAAGAAAAGCCATTCCCAAATGGGATTAAAACCACAGGTGTACTGGTTAGAATTTACAGCACATATTTTTGGGGGACACTATTCAATCCATAACATTCACTAATATAATACAGTTTACATTTTTTACTTGTTCTTTTTCCTATGTGCTTGGACATCTGTATTATGTCTTGCTAAGTATTCATATTTTAATTATTGCATTTATTTCTCTAAAGTAATGTGTATTTATTTTTAAGTTTTTTGTCTTATAATTCCAATAGCTGTACTGTTTGGGAATCTGACTTTTTTGTTCTTGTTTCAGTTAGGTACTTGCTCTTGATGCTTTCTTTTTTTGTTGTTGGTTCTGTGATTTTTTTTTTTTGAACAGTGAGTTTATTTTCCCTGGAATGTTATCTCTTGGGTTTTGTATGGCCTGGCTGAAAGAAGCATTTCTCCAGAGAGTACTTTCATTTGCTTCTGCCTGGTGCCTGGTACTTACATGGGATCACTTAAAAATAAATTCTCAACTTGAAATTCTTAGATCACTAGCTGCGAATCTAGATGAGGGCCAGTTTGTGAGTATGAATTCTCAAGAGAGATTTCTTTGTCTTTCCAACCAGTGCCAAGATCTCAACAGACAAGTTCCTTTGTTACTTTCTTCCACATAGTAGAGTTATTTTTCTTTTTCCTTACACTACCAGTGAAAGTACAATTGAATAAAACAGTCTTTGCAAATCATTTTATTATTATTACTAAGTTTGAATATATGTATATACGCTTCGGTCTAGCAATTTTTCTCCTATGTGGTTAAGAGCTAGAACTGCTAACCAAAAGATCAGCAGTTCAAATCCACCAGCTTCTCCTTGGAAACCCTATGGGGCAGTTCTACTCTATCTTATAGGGTCACTATGAGTCAGAAGTGACTCAACAGCAACGGGTTTGGTTTTTATGGTTTGGTATATATTCAACAGAAATGTTTACACAGGTACAACCAAAAAACACGTGCAGAAATGATGGATGCATTAGGTTTACAGCAAAAACAAGATACAACCTAAATGCCTAACAATAGTAGAATAAATAAGGGAATTGTGGTAAAGTAAGACTACAAAATATTACACAGAAAATAAATTGAATAAACTACTGCTGCATGCAGAAACATAACATAGAACAAAAGAAGACAGACACAAGAATATGCACTGTGTGCTTCCATTTATATAAAGTTCAAAAAAGGCAAAATTAATCAAGGTGTTAGGTGTCCAAAGAGTGATCAACCCTAAGAGAAGTGGGGGACAAAGACAGGGAGAGAGTATGAAGCTGGTCTCTGGTAGTAGGTGCAGGTTACACAGATGTGTTCACTTGCTTATTATTCTTTAAATGTCCACTTATGATTTATACACTTTCAATCTGTGAAATGCTTACAAAAATGGAAAAGAAAGTGTGTATTGGATCACTTGTCCAGCTTCCTTAAATCCCCTCACTGACTCCCTGTGCACTTAGGATAAAATGTAAAATCCTCATGATGGTGTACTCGGCCACATACAGTCTGCCCCCCACCTTCCTGAGATCATAATTTAGGGCCTGTGATGGTTAATTTTATGTGTCAGTTTGGTCTCATCTGTGGTGCCCAGTTCTATGGTCAAATAATAGTCTAGATGTAGCTATGCAGGATTTACATAAGATAGACCTTTATAATCAGTTGAATTAAGTAAAACAGATTACTCTTCATAATGTGGGTGGAAATAATCCAATCAACTGAAAGTCTTAAGAGCAAAAAGTGAGGTTCTCTAAGGGAGAAGGAATTCAGCTTCAAAACTGTAACACAGTTAGCCTGCTGGAGTTTCCAGCCTGTTGTGTCTACCAATTTTAGACTCAAGATCATCAGTGCTTCCAGCCTGCTAACTGACTTACAGACTTTGGACTTATCAGTATACAGAATCATGTGAGCCAATTTCTTAAAATAAATCTCTTTCTTGCTCTCTTTTATATATATATATATATAGATAGATATCTGTATCTATATCTATCTATATATATATATATGCCATCAATAAAATATATGTGTGTGTGTGTATAGGTATCCTATTGGTTTTGTTTCTCTAGAGAACCCTGAATAATACTGAACAACAAAAATATCCAAACCAGTGGCCATCAAGTAGATTTTGACTAATGGTGACCCCATGTGTGTAGAGTAGAAGAGTAGAACACTACTCCATAGGATTTTCAAAACTGTGACCATTCAAAGTAGATAGCCAGACCTTAACTTCCAAGGCACCACAGGGTTGAACTACAACCTTTTCAGTTAGTAGTTGAGCACTTAGCTGTTTTTGACACCCGGGGGACTCCACATGAGGCATTATTGCTCTCTCACTCAAGACTAACCACACTGATCATTTCTATCCTCCAAGAGCCAAAGTATTTCTCAACTTAAGGCATTTACGTATGTTATTTCTTCTGTCTGACCTTTGCATTCCCAGGCTTCTAATTTATTTGCATCCTATTAAGCTTTTAACTCTGATAAATATCATGTATAATGGGATACCTTCATGAATCTTCAAACTAAATTATAGCCCCACTCACTCCCTTTTTTTTTTTTTTGAACAGATCTTGTCATTTTCTTTTATAGTTCCTACTAGAATGTATGCCAGGCATGTTCTTCCCTTTTGGTTTTCTAAGTCCAGGTCTTTAAACATTTCATTATAATACTTTACCTTGTCTTCTCAAACAACCCTTTGAAATCTTCTGTTCAGTTCTTTTGTGTCATCATTTCTTCCTTTTGCTTTAGCTACTCGACTTCCAAGAGCAAGTTTCAGAGTCTCTTCTGACATCCATTTTGGTCTTTTCTTTCTTTCCTGTCTTTTTAATGACCTCTTGCTTTCTTCATGTATGATGTCTTTGATGTCATTCCACAACTCTTCTGGTCTTTGGTCATAAGTGTTCAATGCGTCAAATCTATACTTGAGATGGTTTCTCAATTAATGTGGGATATACTCAAGGTTATACTTTGGCTCTCTTGGATTTGTTCTAATTTTCTTCACTTTCAACTTGAACTTGCTTATGAGCAATTGATGGCTTGTTCTGCAGTTGGCTCCTGGCCTTGTTCTGACTGATGATATTAAACTTTTTCTTGTCTCTCTCCACAGATGTAGTTGATTTGATTTCTGTGTATTTCATCTGGCGAAGTCCACATGTATAGTCACAGTTTATGCTGTTGAAAAAAGATACTTCTGATGAAGAAGTCATTGGTCTTGCAAAACTCTATCATGAGATCTCCAGCATCATTTCTATGAAGAAGGATCGGTAGTTGGAAAACGTGGCCTTGTTTCCAACTTTCATATTCCAATCACCAGAAATTATCAATGCAGCCTGATTGCATGTTTGATCAATTTCAGACTGCTGAAGTTGGTAAAAATCTTCAACTTCTTCACTATCAGCATTTCACAAGCTGAAAGAACTGAGGAAAACATTCAAGACTCAAGCTGCATTAGTGAAGCATTCTGTGGGCAAAATACTGAATAACACAGGAAGCATCAAAAGAAGGAAGGAATACACAGAGTCACTATATGAAAAAGAATTGGTTGACATTCAATCATTTCAGGAGGTAGCATATGATCAAGAACTGATAGTATTGAAGGAAGAAGTCCAAGCTGCACTGCAGACATTGGTGAAAAACAAGGCTCCAGGAGTTGATGGAATATCAATCGAGATGTTTCAACAAATGGATGCAATGTTGGAAGTGCTCACTCATCTATGCCAAGAAATTTGGAAGGCAACTACCTGGCCAACCAACTGGAAGAGATCCATATTTATGCTTATTCCAAAGAAAGGTTATCCAACTGAATACAGAAATTATCATACAATACCATTAATATCTTAATAATATTATTAGTAATAATCGTTCATTAATATCACATGCAAGTAAAATTTTGCTGAAGATCATTCAATTGCAGCAGTACATCTAGAGTGAATTTCCAGAAATTCAAGCTGGATTCAGAAGAGGATGTGGAACCAGGGATATCGTTGCCTATGTCAGATGGGTCCTGGCTGAAAGCAGAGAATACCAGAAGGATGTTTACCTGTGTTTTATTGACTCTGCAAAAGCATTTGACTGTGTGGATCATAACAAATTATGGATAATATTGTGATGAATGGGAATTCCAGAACACTTAATTGTTCCCGTGAGGAACCTTACATAGATCAAGAGGCAGTCGTTCAAACAGAACAAGAGGATACTGCACAGTTTAATGTTACAAAAGGCATGGGTCAGGGTTGTACTCTTTCACCATAGTTACTCAATCTGTATGCTTAGCAAATAACCTGAGAAGCTGGACTATATGAAGAAGAATGCAGCATCAGGATTGGAGGAAGACTCATTAACAACCTGTATTATGCAGATGACACAACCTCACTAGCTGAAAGTGAGGAGGTCTTGAAGCACTTAACTGATGAAGATCAAGGACTACAGCCTGCAGTACGGATTACACCTCAACATTAAGAAAAAAAAAATCCTTACCACTGGACCAATAAGCGACATCAGGATAAACAGAAAGAAGACTGAAGTTGTCAAGGATTTCATTTTACTTAGATCCACAATCAACACCATGGAGGCAGTAGTCAAGAAATCAAATGACACATTGCATTGGGCAAATCTTCTTCAAAAGACCTCTTTAAAGTGTTGAAAAGCAAAGATGTAAGACTATGGTGGGCCTGAACCGAGCCATGGTGTTTTCAATCACCTCATATGCATGTGAAAGCTTGGTAATGAATAAGGAAGACCTAAGAAGAATTGATGCCTTTGGATTATGGTGTTGACAAAGAATATTGAATATACCATGGACTGCCAGAAGAACAAATAAATCTCCTTTGGAAGAAGTACAGCCAGAATGCTCCTTAGAAGCGAGGATGGGGAGACTTCGTCTCACATATTTTGGACCTGTTATTAGGAAGGACCAGTACCTGGAGAAGGACATCATGCTTGGTAAAGGGTCAGTGAAAAAAAAGACCCTCTATGAGATGGACTGACACAGTGGCTACAACAATGGGCTCAAGCAGAACAATGATTGAGAGGATGGCACAGGACCTGGCAGTGTTTCATTCTATTGTACATAGGGTCACTGTGAGTAGGAACCCCTGAACGTACCTAACATCAAAAACAACAAGCTATCAATTTAATCTCAAATCTTAGGCATAAATTAATTTCCAGATAGCCGTACATTGTTTATGTTATTGTTAGTTGCCACTGAGTCAATTTTGACCCAGGTATGCAGAGTTGAACTGCTCCATAGTCTGCTCAAGTCTGTGATCTTTTAGAAACAGATTGCCCTGCCTGTCTTCCAAGGTACTTCTGGGTGGGTTCAAACTGCTAACGTTTTGTCTAGTACTTGAGAACTTAACTGTTTGCAGCACCCAGCCCAACTGGTTATTGTGTATACACACCCACACACACATACACACACACGCACACACACACTTATCTATTCCTGAATAACAAGTCATCCCAAATTATCTTAGTGCCTTAAATAATAACCATTTATTTTGCTTATGATTTTGTTGATCAACCATTTAGCCTAAGTTAATTTTGGTAGTTCCACTAGCCTCAGCTGATCTAGCTCATGTATCTGGAGGACCATGGATTCGCAATTCTATGTGCTAGATACTATGAGGGATAAAAAAATGTATGCAATATTGCTTCCTATCTGCCGCCTCAATTTTATCAATTAAGGTACCTGGGTAGTACAGATGGTTTGTACTTGATTACTAACCTGAAAGTAGGCTGTTATAACCCATCCAGCAGCCCTCTGGTAGAAAGTCCTGTCTATTTGCTTCTGTAAAGATTACAGACAAGAAAACCCTATGGAACACTTCTACTCTATGACACACTAGGTTGCCATGAATAGGAATCAACTCCTCAGCAACGAGTTTGGTTTTTTGGCTTTATCCATTCCCCCCATTTAATCAATTTAGTTAATAATAATATACTCTAATGACTTTCAATCCATTTTTACCCCATCTCAATAGAGGAGTATGACACAATCTCACTTGCAAAAATCGCATAGTTTGCCCAGTATTCTGAATCAAAAAGAGAAGGATTAAAGTAAGGACATTCCTTAGTAAGTAATGTAGACATTTAATATCTCAAGTGGGGGTCTCAACAGTTACAAAAAGGTCATTTAGGGTGAAAATAAGCCATCTAGAAACGACTCTCTAGCCAACTACGTGCCAAACACAGAGAATCAATAGAGTAATGAAAACCTTAGGTGGGGTTATGGAAAGAGAATGGAGAAGAATGTTTGCAAATACGATTGATTCATCAAGTCAGAGCTGGTCATTCTGAGAATTCTTCTCCTCTATGTTTTTACAAGAACTGCATAAATATTTGATTGTTTGAGATAAAATGATCTTAAGACGTCAGAATCAGATCATGAGTAAGGAAAGAGATGCACGTAAGTATTGGTAATCAAGACACATTGGCTACTCTCCTATGCTGAGCATCAAAATATCAAAAGAAATAAACGTCCACATAGATTTTTACATGTAAATTATGATATAAAACAGAATTCTCCAAGTTTGATATGCAAATCTCTGATGTCCCCTAAAATTGTGTTTTAGGGACCCAGAAGGCCAAAAGCTTTTTTTGCTTGTTTTGCTTTTAATAATACTGAGTTATTTCCGTTTTTCAATATGTTGACATTTCAAATGATAGTGCAAAAGCAATGGTGGGTAAACTGCTGTCTCCTTAGTACCAAACTGTGCTAGTAATGTGTTCTGCCGTGCTGTACTCCTACAGTTAAAAAGCAAACAAACAAAACCAGCTTTACTTCAGATTTTGACTTTGGTGAAGTAGCAATCATTATTAATTTTTATTAAATATCCATCGTTAACATTTAGTGTGATGAAATGAAAAGCGTAAATAGAGCAGTGGTGCTACATACATAGGACAATGTTTATTTTGAGGAAAATATATGCAGTTGTTACAGTTACAAGCTTAAATGAGGATATTTGTCATTAAACCTTATTTTGTATTTGAAAAAAAATGACTGACAGAAAAAAAAAGGTGATTCTGACTAGAATATTTGTTAGAAATTATCTTGAAACTGTAAAAAGTGTGTATGCCACTTTAAGAAAATCAGCTGATAGTATTCACTACTGATGAAGAGATTTGAGCTTTCAAATTAAAAGGAAAATTTGGGAAAACTCGGACGCACTGCCATGAACTTGACAACTTCTCAATACCTAAAGATTTTTCTGATAAGTTGAGTGGTTATATTAATCAATGTATTTTTTTCATATTGTGTATTGGGATGTATCAAAATTGGAAAGATATGCATAACTCATTTGATCAATCTTTTCTAGCTGACCAAAGCAAATGTTATACGATCATACACAGGTAAAAGATATTTTCAAAGTGCAAGATAGACCAATGGATTTGAATGGAACAGAGTGTGAAAATTTTATTGATTTGGTTTCAGAGTCCATATTGCAACACTGTTCTAAGAAATTCTGGTGGAATATCAAATAAATATGTTCACAATAATCTGAAAGGCTATTAAAATGCTCCTCCATTTTCCAGCTACATATCTGTGAGAGGCTGGATTTTCTTCCTATACACCAACGAAAAGAATGTACTGCAAAGATTATATTACAAGCAGATATGAGTTCTATTAAACAATACATTAAAGAAATTTATAAAATGTAAAAGTATGCCACTTTTTCCAATAATTTCCTTAATTTTGAAAAATACAATTAATTCTCATAAAACTGTTATTATAACATGTAATTTGGTTATTATTGTTTTACAATTAATTAACAAATAACTATTTTAATAATTAGTTTTAATTTAAAATACACTAAATATCAATAGATGTACCCCATATAAACTCAACTTATTGGCATCCTCAGAAATTTTAAAAGGCACAAAGGGATTGTGAGATCAAAAATTTAAAAAATTCTGGTAGAGATAATGTATTAAAAAAAAAAAAAGAAAAACAGGGCTAGATTGTCCCTGGGTATCTCCACAGAATAAATAAGAGATTTCAGTCCTTAAGAGGACTGAAGGCTAAAACATTACCTTATCCTGGAGGAGATGACAGAGAGATTTTAACAGCACAGATCTCTCTTTCAGATAAGGAGTTCCAAACAGTTTTCTTATTATGATTTGTTACCCTCATTTCTATTAGTTTCCTAACAAGTAGCATGCACATACGTAGAAAGATATGCTCCGAAAGTAGTAAAAAGTCCTTTGAACCCATGGAGAGAAACAGAAAATAAAGAGACTGAGAGGCAAGATACAAACCAAGTGTGAAGGGTCTCTTATGCTTGGAATTTGGCCTATCTTCTGCAGTGGGGTCTTTCTTAGAATGATATGAAGATAATGGAGTGGTCAGGTTTGAGTCTGGAATGAGAATCTGGTGGCAGTGCAAAGGAGGAAAGCAAGGCCATCACTTGGGAATCTTCTACAGTAATGTTGTAGATGATGAGGGCATTAAGAAATCAGGGAGTATGAGAGCGGAAAGCATGGTTATATGATCCAAAAAAAAAAAAAAGAACCTTTCTTCCACTGAGCGGCTGGGTGGGTTCAAACCGTCGATCTTTTAGTGAGTAGCCAAGTGCTTAACCACTGCGCTACCAGGGCTCCTTGGTTATATGATACAGGTGTGAAATGTGTAGTTACCTGATAAGGAAAAGAAGGAAATATTCGGATGAGATGATGACCTCTTCGTTCAGGTAATTCATATTTCAGTTTTGAATAGATGATTAACACGTGATGAACAACTTAGAATGCATTAAGTGATAATCAAACTACATACTTCAAGACTCAAAGACAGCAAGATTAAATTAGACATGAAAGGAATGAAGAAAGATCAGTGAAAATGAGCACGGTGTATCTGTAGTTCACAAAACAACAAGGAGAGCAGTTTCTTGAGAGTAAAGGGGAAATATAGTGGTTAAGTTGGAAGGTTTTAGATTTTGGAAGGACTGAAAATCAGGCAAAGGTTAAGCAACTTCTGGAACCATTGAGGAACTACTCAGCAAATTACAGAAACCCAATACAGATATGTTGAGTGAATTAATAACTGCAATCAAATTATGGAAGGACAGTATAGAAAAAGAATTAGTCCAGCAGTGGTGGTGTAGCAAGCACAAAAGAAAAAAACATTAATAAACTATCTATATTTGGATATTTTAATGAAAATGTAGCATCACATCAACAATATGAACACAAAAGAAATGAGCTTACCTCATTGTTGATATCTAATCATTTTTAAATTTGAGTTATTTCATAAACTTGCATGCTATTACAATATCTTTCTGTAATTCAATACGAAGCAAAAGCCATGTGTGGCTGCTGTTAATTTTAAATTTTCCACAACAAACAAACAAAAAAAACAAAACTTTACCTACTTCTGTTAAAACATGTTTGTGCATTTCCAGAAATCAATACATATAGGGACTGATATTTATGTGTAAAATCTAAGTGATTTCTTTTAAAAGATAATAATCCAAATGCTCCTATTACTAGAAGGACAAACTCAAGCCTCTGATAGTAAGAAAGTGAAAGGCTGAGTTGATTTCTACTCTTCGAAATATGCAGGATAGAACCCTTTCTTTGTTCCTTCTTGAGAAGCATGCATTAGACAGGACTTTCATTTATGAATGCACTAACTAGCTTGTGTTGCCTTTATTATATTTAACACAGACATCACACAAAAAACAAATGAAACCCACTGCCGTTGAGTCAATTCTGACTCATAGTGACCCCATAGGACAGAGTAGAACTGCCTCATAGGGTTTCCAAGGAACCCCTGGTGGATTTGAACTGCGGACATTTTGGTCAGCAGCCATAGCACTTAACCACTATGCAACCAAGGATATCACATAGGTGTTGCTAAATTGCAGGTTATTATATTTTAATACAATTTCATTACAATGTCAATTTATTGTCCCTTTAATATAATATACAATATATAGCATTCATTCAAAATTGAGAGTAATGTCTGTTGTGCATTGTATGACATCATATTATAATATACATTGCAATGTGCTTTTAATACACGGTACAACGCATAGCATAGGTCGTGCAGTCACTTCAAAAACGTTATAAATGTATATCTAACAGCATTACTTACTATCCTCATATTCGTTATTGGACTGGGAGCAGACAGGCAATAAATAAGTGGTTCTTATTTTAAAAAATTATTAGAAAATAAAGGTCCTTCTAAAAGTCCATATTTTTCACTGAAATAACAAATACTTATTTTGAAACTGAAGATGAAATGACATATAGCATGATAAACTGGTTTATAAGGCTCAATAGGGTGAATAATAGAGGAAAAACTTAACATCGAATGATTTTCAAACCCCTACACACTATAATTTTTATTACCCTAGATACATTTTTATAGCAATATAGATCTAGCACTCTAAATGTGAAATATATTTAACACGGCAAAATGGATATTTTGTTATTTTTGATTATAGATATTGACACTGTTAACATTTTAGAATATCTGGATTACTAAACCAATCTCTCTTAGAGGTGTTATGGCAATACATTAGTATATTTGCAAAGCACTTGTCAAATGAACAGTTTGTAACTGAGTGCTAAGCTTTTGCTGGACATAATGTAATGTATAGGACAATGTTGGATAATTGTCTCCAGTTACCAGTTTCACCTCATCTGGAAAACCCTTTTACCTTTGGAAAATGCTGCCTAATTTCACACATAAGCAAAATTCATTTTTTATAGTAATATATGAGCCACAGTGGAGGTGATACTAAAAAGTATACGGTGAAATAGGTCTTTCAGTGCAATGTAAATGCCATGCACACGATTATCTGAGCTGGTAGTCACAACTGGGCTTTAAGCTTAGAGGGAAATTATTTAGTCAGTGAGAGGAAAACTAAAACAGCCCTGAATAATTTGCTAACTCAGGACAACCATACACCATTTCTGAGCGTTAAATATCTTAATTAACGTTTATCTTTCCAAACTGCATTTTATTCTAGAGGAATTATTTATTTATTTATTTATTTATTTATTTATTTATCGGAGTGGGGAACATATCAAATGGAACACACACAGTAAGAATGTCCTTAAAGGAAAGGAAAAATGAAAGAAGAAAATGTAAAAAGGAGGCTTGAGAAGAAGAAAGCAATTTAACCAGGAAAAAAAGAAAGAAAGAGAAAGAGGAGAGAGAGAAAGAGATGAAAGAAAGAGGGAAGGAGGGGAGGATGAAATATAGATAAGAGATAGACATACACACAGACAGACAGATAGATGACACATCTTGACATAAAATAAAAACAAACCTGGACTTAGATAAGGAGAAACTTTATTTAAAAAGACTATTGCACTAGGGAGAACACTGGCAACTCAGAAATATGCAAGTGTTTGAAAATGAAACTAAAAAAGAAAGGCTGTCTACTATATGGAGAGGTAAGCAAAGCTAACAGAACTTTTTGAGGGGAATTGAATAATCCATAGGGTAGGTATTCCATCAAATCCTGGAACCTTATTTTTCCCCAGTGCTTTCAGTGCAGCTTGAACCTCTTCTTTCAGTACCATCGGTTCTTGATCATAGACCAAGAGGCAGTCATTTGAACAAAACAAGGAGATACTGTGTGGTTTAAAGTCAGGAAGGATGTGCGTCAGAGTTACATCCTTTCAATCTTATTCAGACTGTATGCTGAGCAAATAATTTGAGAAGCTGGACTACATGAAGAAGAACCACTGAATCACGATTGGAAGAAGACTCATTAACAACTCGCGATATGCAGATGACACGACCTTGCTTGTTGAAAGGAAAGAGGACTTGAAGCACTTACTAATGAAGTTCAAAGACTACAATCTTCAGTATGAATTACACCTTGAAATAAGAAAACAAAAATACTCCACAACTGGACTAATAAGCCACATCATATAAGTGGAGAAAATATTGAAGTTGTAAAGGGTTTCATTTTACTTGGATACACAATCAACTCCCATGGAAGCTGCGGTCAAGAAATCAAAGGACTCATTCCATTGGGCAAATCTGCTACAAAAGATTTCATTAAAGTGTTAAAAAGCAAACATGTCACTTTAAGGACTAAGGTGCTCCTGACCCAAGCTATGGTATTTTCCATCACCTCATAAGCATGTGAAAGCTGGACAATGAATAAGGAAGACTGAAAAAGAATTGATGCCTTTGAATTACGGTGGTGGAGAAGGATATTGAATATACCTTGGACTGCCAGAAGAATGAACAAATCTATCTTGGAAGAAGTACAGCCAGAATGCTGCTTAGAAGCAAGGATGGTGAGGCTTAGTCTCACATACTTTGGACATGCTATTAGGAGGGACCAGTCCCTGGAGAAGGGCATCATGCTTGGTAAAGGGTCAGTGAAAAAAAAAGACCCTCTATGAGATGGATTGACACAGTGGCTGCAACAATGGGCTCAAGTATAGCAACGATTGTGAGGATGGCACAGGACCAGGCAGTGTTTCTTTCTGTTGTACATAGGGTCGCTATGAGTCAGAACGACTCTATGGCACCTAACGACAACAACAACAGGGTGGGTAGATGCATGATCTGTGGTTTGACAGGCAACGTGTCTCTATGTGGTCAGCACATTCTTAGGATAAATTGATAAGAGCAGTAAGTTCTGCATTTTAGTGCTTGCTCAGGCTCAGGAACAAACCAAACTACAGAGGTCTGTAGGAAGACAGACATCTGCTGAAAGTTCAGATGGTCAAGACAAAGCAGAGGATGAGTAACAGGCAATTGTGAACACTTGGTCCATAATGTCAAGAATAATCACTGGTCTGGGAATCAAAAGTTTTGATTATGGGAGAACTTCTATTTACTCAATGATCTTGATCTACTTACTTGGTTAACAGTTACGTAGACTAAAAGAAATATCAACCCCACCCCTATCATTTTAGGAATTCAGATTCTGAGAACTAAAAGTGCAAAGTTAGCGATAAATAGATTGAGGATAAATAGATAATTTTAAAAGACAAATTCCTTTAGCATGCAACTAATCGGATCAAAAAGAAATAGTTACTCAAGAACAGAGTTAATCTGCTATAAAAGCAGTGAAAAGGCTAGCTATGGAGATTTTGAACTTCAAGAACCCTGGAGATTCTTATTCCAATCTTTCATTTTACAGATGAAATAACTGAAGAACAGAGGTAGACTTGTTCCCATCCCAGAGACTTTTACTCCATTCAATTTTGCTTCACAGTAAATCAGCCATCTTAGTGTAGGTTAAAGAGAGAGTTAGTGTCAGAAGATCTAGATGCTAGTCTTCACTCTGTCAATTAATGGCTTTGCAATTTAGAAAACTTTAACTTACCTTAAACTGCAATCCCTCATCTACAAAAACAGAATGAATTCCATCTTCTTTATAGGATCTTTGATAAAATGAAATGAAATAATATATGAGGAATTTTTTTTAAACTCATGTTTACTGCAACTTAAAACATGATTATTAATATGAAAAATATATTTTTATTATCAGTTGTGGTATTGTACTTTCTCTCCAACTTGACCATCTCCTACATAGGATTTCCTCTGTGTCTTTTTCGTGGTTGGTTGATTGAGTCATTTATCTATATTCTAATTCCCAGGTACTCTCAAAAAAAAAAAAAAAAAAATATATATCCTTGGAACAGCTCCTCTTCTCTCATTACCAAGACATCCACTATTTCAAAGAATGACTACATTCCTAATCAGTCTTTTCCATCCTAGAAAAAGGCCTTTCCTTGTTTATTTGTTACTTATCCAGTTGTTGAATTCAATCTGTTTATCCTGGTTCTTGCCTATCTCTCAAACTAGTAGGAGAGAACATTCTAGCTTCCTGCATTATTATTGATGTAGAAAAGAAAATTGTCTTCCTTTGCTCATAGACTACTGTGGCAGGCACAGTAATGGCCTCTCAATGATGTCCACACCCTCAGTCCTGGAAACTGTAACTACGTTATGTTACATAGTAGGGAGGAATTAAGGTAGCAGATAGAATTAAGGTTGCTAATCCACTGATCTTAAAATAGGGAGATTATCCTGGATTTCTCACCTGGAATCAATGTAATCACAAGGGTCCTTAAATATAGGAGAGGAAGGCAGAACATCCAGGGTTAGAATTTTTTGATGTAACAAGGTCTTAGCCCAAAGATGCTTGTTTTGAAGAGATAAGAGAGCCCCATAGCAGCCTCTAGAAGCTGGAAAAGACATGAATATGGGTTCACCCCTAGATCTTCTAGAAAGGAATGCAGTCTTGTCAGCATCTTGATTTTTTAGCCCAATGAGACCCACTTCAGACTTCTGACTTCAAAATTGTAAGATAATAAGTTTGCATTGTTTTAAGACACTAAATATATGGTAATCTACAACCGCAGCAATAGAAAACTAATATAAATAATAAAACAGCACTATAACTATATACACTGCTCTCATCTATCCTACTTTTTACAGTCCTTCATAAAGACAGTCACACTCAATGCTTCCTTTCATTCATTATTTCATATATTTATATATTCAATTAATAATTATTAAGTGTCTACTAAGTACCTGCTGGAGCCCTGGTTGCACAGTGTTTAAGAACTTGGCTGCTAACCAAACGGTCAATAGTCTGAATCCACTAGCTGCTCCTTGGAAACTCTGTGGGACAGTTCTACTCTGTCCTATATGGTCGCTGAGCCATAATCAACTTGATGGCAATGAATTTGGTTTTGGTTAAGCATCTGTAATTTTCTCGACAACAGAGATACAGTGATGATCAAAACAGCTGACTGTCTAGATAGGGAGACAGGCAATTATACCATGCACATGTAGCCTAACATTGAGAGATTTGGGAAGATTTTTAGCATCTTTATGAACACCATAAAATAAATTAAGGTGATTTAAATGAAGTCAGAGGTGGAGATCAACCTGCAAAGGCTGGGCAGTAAGAGAAAGCATTAGCCATAGCAGGTTTCATGAGGTTAAGGCATCATGTATAAGAACATAAAGGTCAAAAAAGAAGACTAATTAAAATTTAATTCCCTACAAATAATTGTAATTTTTTTCTCAATAGTGTAAAACGTCAATTACTTTAGACTTTACTGAGGTTAAATTTTTAATGCACGGTGAACAATATCCAAGATTGATGTAAGCTGCATAATAAAATATCTGCAATTATTCTTTAGGAAGAGTAAGTATAATTATGTTTTGCTTTATAAGTCAGATCATTAAGGATTCACCTTGGCACCCTATGTATTCAGTACATCATATAATAAATCACTTAATTTTGCTTGGCTGAATTCTGTTTATTGGTTTCCTAGCTTGATGTGCCACCTTTATAATCTTACCTATTGAAATAATCAGTTGAGAATGTATGCACTAGCTGTTAGAAGACCACAGTCGTGGTTCAGTGGTAGACTTTTCACCTTCCTTGTGGGAGACCTGGATTTGATTCCTGGACAAGGTACCTCAAGTGAAGACACCACTCATCTGTCAGTGGAAGCTTGTGTGTTGCTGTGGTGCTGAACAAGTTTCAGTGGATCTTCTAGACTAAGACTAGGAAGAAAGGCCCTTCAATCTGCCTCTGAAGATTAGCCAATGAAAACCATATGCATCATAATGGTCAGATTCCATTGCGCATGGGTGAGTCAGGGACCTACTGGAGGGCAGCTAGCAAAAAAAGTTGTTAGAAATCAGTCCCAAAAGGCATCATCCATTCAGCTAATATGTTTGACTGCCTTTTATATACATAGCACTATGTTAGGCACTCGAGTTCACAATTCAGTTGGAATAATAACATTTTTTTTTTCATTTTAGATACATCAACATTCTGCTAAAATTTTTCATAATTAAAAAAAATCTTAAAGCTGTGTGAGGGCAAATGTTTAGAAGGATGTTTCTGTGCAAACATTTCATCTTAATGTTTAGAACCAAACAACTGTCCTTTCTCATTGTATCAGAATGGAAATGGCTTTCTTAGAAGAAAAGTTCAGCTAGAATTAAATTCTATCTTGACAAATAACCTATGAGATCTGAAAAAAAAAGTCCTTAGAAAATATATTTACTATATTTTATGTATCAAAATTACTTTCCCCATTGAAACAGTCATTGCTAATGATAATATTATCCTAAGTTTGTTTAAACTTGTTTTTGGAACTTTTCTTTCAGAATTATTTTCAGAGTCTTTGACATTTTTTGTTTTGTTTTAATTTCCTTAAGAAAGAAATTAAAGGAAAGAAGGATCTTTATGCTTTCAGAAGAGGTTTTGATTTTTGAAAGTATTCAAGGCTCATTTGGAGTCAAACATATGAAGTAATGATCAATTATGATGTGACATAAATTAATGAGACCTACTTCTGGGTTCTCAGAAACCATTATTGCTATGTATTCTAAAAGAGAATTCCCAAAAATTCATTAATTAGTTTGACAAAGTTTTACTTAGCACCTATAATATGCCACTTTTCTAAGTCATTTAGCTTCAGTCTCCTTATCTGAAAGCAATGATGGGAGGGGGAAAAACAAGGAAGAGCTTAGGTCAAATATAGAAAAAATATGAGCTCTTATGAAGATACAATATTCTGACCTCAATGTCATAGGGCAAAAGGACGTGGCACTTTTTCTAAAAGCTTAAGATACATCCATTAAAATAACAACAATAATAAGAATAACAAAAACCATGACCAAAGCGGTAACAATAATAAATATCCCTGCATTTTGGAGCTGGCAAATGATTGAAATGGTTAGGGAAGGTCATCACAGAAAATAAAATATAAACCTAATTTTACTAAAAATTACCAATTAATTAAAAAGCGATTATTATATTATTAAAAATAAATTTGAAATACAAGAAAAGACAAAAAATAGAGTAGAAGAGTTTGGACTAGCAGGAAAGTGGGAAGGTTGGGCTACTAAATCAAGTGGTCAAAAATACTTTGACTAATAACTCAATCTCCGAGGTAACTATTGTGAATGTTAATAATATTTGGATGTTAAAATCTTGGTGTACTTAATTCAAAAAGAATGACAACTACAACAACAAAAACACTAACTTGAGCAATAGGGAATAACTCGAATTCCTCTGCTAAATGTCAGCCTATCATATGCTCAAACAGAGCTATATCTCTCAAGCCATTTCTTCTCTGTTCTAAGCAGTGTGTAATTTGTATGACTGCACTTTACTTTCTGTGCTCAAAGTACTTTATATGTGTAAGAGAATAATTACAGAGACTCTGAATTAAGCTAGGTGGTAAATATTATTATGTCTATTTAATGGAAATGGAATTAGAGTTGACAAGGCTAAGGAGGTCAAGCCTGCTGGGAAAAAAATGCCACTAATCTAAATCAATAGGATAATGTTCACTGGCCTAGTGACCTTGAATAAGTCATTTAGCTTCAGTCTCCTTATCTGAAAGCAATGATGGGAGGGGGGAAACTAAAGAAGAGCTCAGGTCAAATATAGAATAAATATGAGCTTTTATGAAGAGACAGTATTCTGACCCCAGTGTCAGATGGCAAAAGGACGTGGCACTGATTAAGAAATGAGACACTAAGCATTTAAATAACTTTACCCATAGCATATGACAAGCAAGTGATACAGTTCTCTAAAGCACTTAAACTTCAACTTCCAGTAAAATACTTTAACCAGAACTCTGCAAGCATCGTTCACAGATATGCTTGAAATTCAAATTTGATTTAAATTCCAGAAATCCTTAAAATTATCTTTTTCTCTTTTATTTAACATATTTAATGTGCTTTACTGTCAGGAAGATTACATCTGCTTGTGTTGATATTCATTAATTTTTAAGTGTGAAAGTTTTAATGTCTTGAATATGAAATTTTAGATTTAAAATATGTAAATTTCAGATTTTCATTCTGCCCATGTTACCTTGCTTTATTTTATACTAAGAGTTATATATCCCACCAAATATTCTATCATACAAAGATATTTCATAGGGTCTCATTCCAAAATGGAAGTACATGGAAATAGAGTATTTTGCTTCTTTTGTTTTTCTTCCAAACTAATGTGCCAAATTCCAAGTTTTGTTTCAAAAATAAAAACAACAATGACAACAAAAATAAGCAAAAGAGGACTTCCGGCAAGATGGCGCTCTAGGCAGAAACACCACGCCGTCCCTCCACAACAAAGATCCGAAAAACTAAGCCAAACAGAGAATCAA
>NW_004443970.1:4615137-4654694 GCF_000243295.1 Trichechus manatus latirostris | reverse complement strand
TTTTGGCTGTGGTTTTTTTTCTTTAGAAAGTTGACATTTGCTAAATACCTTGCAACGTATTAGTTATTTTGAAGTAAAATATTTGGTTACTAAAGCATATTTTAGACTTCCACCAATAAAGCTATTTTCATTTTACTAATTTATTCTCATGTGATTTTACATAAGCAAAGGGTATAATCCACTCCATCTCCCAGCAAAGCATATGTTCTTTGGGAAGTTTTTGTTAGTTAATCCGATCACTACATGTTCTTTACTAGGTAGAAACTTCCCTTTTCTGAGAATATAGACCATAGGTATGTTATCCTGTCTGTTAATTATTTAGTTTTCCCATCTTTGTTTTATTGTATATATAGTTGTAATACTGGACCTCTTGTTTATTGATTTTAAGTATTATATGTGTAAAAATTTGTCTGAAAATGGATAATTTTCTGAAGAAAAAGACCTGCTCTTTTTTGTTGCTGCTGTTGAGGCATGCATTGTTGAACAACTTTCTTATTTATAAATCATTAATGGTAAAATGAAAAGTTTGAAAAATGGTTTTTGCTTTATCATAGGCAATCCATCATGGGGGAAAAAAAAGCAAACTTGATTTTAATAAAGATCTTTTTACCCATGCTACATTTCCTTTGAATTTGATATTCTGTTTTCCTCTCCAACAAAGGCGGATCATTTTTTCCACTTCTATTAATCCAGTGATATTTATTTTTCCAGCATTTTCTAATCAATGTTCAAAGTGCAATCATTCTTTTTGAGAGTTTCAAATCTAACCTATTTTATCTACAAATGCAATTCTTGCCTTTTTATTCTTCAGTTCTTTTAAGCATTACACAAAATGCCCTCATCTAAATATCCACTTTTGTTCAACAACTTTCACACTGAGTCTTGGTAAATTTGTAGTTGAAATTCCTGAATCTTATTTCAAATTGATCATTATATGCAGGTGTGGTAAGATGGTTACTTTATAGCTTTGCATAAGTGTACATTGAATGAGCATTTGAATATACCAATATTTTCTTATATAATTTGGAAAAGGGTATTTTCTTACATAAGTTGAATCATTTCTAACTCAATTGGAAATTCGACAACACATAGATTCTGACAACATGTAGATACATGTGTATCAATTGATTAATAATGTCTCACTTTCCGTGACTGTTGAGAATATTGGATTTGAAAATCTTATTTCTCTTCTCTGTTACTATTGAAATAGACATTTGCTAAATATCATGTATGAAATGCAGCTGTTTCTCTCTTATAAGGTCGGTTATGATCTGTGTTAATATTCACTGAGTTATCTTTGAAACCCCTTGTCTTAGTCATCTAGTGCTGCTACAACAGAAATACCACAAGTGGATGGCTTTAACAAAACAAAATTTATTTCTTCACGGTAAAGTACGCTAACAGTCCCAATTCAGGGCATCAGCTCCAGGGGAAGTCTTTCTTTCTCTGTCAGCCTTCTCATCAATGTTCCCCTGGACTAGGAGCTTCTCCACACAGGGATCCCCAGTAAAAGGACACACTCTATTCCTGACACTGCTTTCATGGTGGTATGAGGTCCCCCTGTCTCTCTGCTCACTTCTCTCCTTTATATCTCAAGTGATTGCCTCAAGACACAATCCAATCTTATAAATTGAGTCCCACCTCACTAACACAACTGCCACCCATTCTCCCTCATTAACATCATGGAGGCAAGATTTACAACATATAGGAAAATCACACAATATAGGGAATCATGGCCCAACCAAATTGATACACACATATATGGGGGGACATAATTCAATCCATGACACCCCTGTTTATCTTTTGCTACGTGAAGTGATTTTGCTGAATTATCACCCTTTTCCTCTTGTCATAATGCATGTGTGTATATTTCTTACAGATACTGCCATCTCATGCAACATCCACTATAGTCTGATAATTGTGGCTACATTTCACAGGATAATGTAGCCAACTATATCTCTTAGCTCAACTTTCTCACCATAAAACCATTACAACAAATTTCAACTTTTTGTCCTGAGTGAAAAAGCTAATTGGAATCTACCATTCAACCTATAAATCAAATTAAATCTACTTTCTCTTCTCAGATAGTCACATTATACCTAAACCTTTGAGGTACACATGCGTATCAATCAGGAAGCTCTCAAATTCAAATAATAATAATAAGCAGCTACATTTTATTTTGCTTTCTTTACTATTTTGAAACACCCTTCTTAGGATTATCTTTCCAGAAACCACATGCCAATAACGTAAAATCAACAATTAACTATGGCTTAAATTGTTTTATAAAGTAAATAGAGACTCAATACTAATTATTGTCATATTTTTGTATCCCTTTGATAACATTACCTATCTATTTTTCAATAAAAACAAAAATAAACCAAACCTGCTTCCATCGAGTCGATTCTGATTCAGCGATCCTATAGGACAGAGTAGAACTGCCCAATAGGATTTCCAAGGAACAGCAGGTGGACTGGAACTGTCTGCCTTTTGATTAGCAACCATAGCACTTAACCCCTGTGTCACCAGGGCTCCATTTTTTCAATAGGAGCATTTAATTCCTAAATCCAAAGAAAAGGATTTCTATTACTATCTGATATACAAGACCATACAAATGTAGAAGCACATGGAACAATTGCCAGTAAAAAGAGTCAATCAGTTAATTAAAAAAAAAAAAAAAGGATTGTAAACTGATGAAAGTCTCAGTGTCTAGGCAGACTCTCAAAACCTCGGTCCTTTTGGAGAGAGTTTCGCATACAATTATACACACAATACTCAAATTACTTTCCTGAGAGAAATAAAACATGAAGGCCTGTATTTTTCATGTACTATTCTTAAAACTCTTACTTCAAATTTTATATTTACTCTCTTAAGTGTCTTCAGCCAAAATTATTGCTGTGTGGCCAAAGGTGTTGTGTGTGTGTGCTCTTTTTTATCTGACTTAATAACTAATACTAAAATAAAAGAACTTTTCTGAAAATTGCCTACTAAACCAGTGTCTGTCAAATTTTCATAATAAAAGGAAGGATAGAAAAACACTTGTTTTAGTAATAATGATATTCAAGTCCATTTTACGATGACTATGATCTTCTTGAACTAAATCAGAAGTTTTAAGTAGTATTCAAGAAGCTTTAAAATCATTACACTTGGGAAACGGCTTGCTGAAAGAATAGATTCCTATGTCTTTTATCATCTAAAACCCAAGACTCTCAGACACTACACAGAATATTATCAATAAAACAATCATTATGCAAAATCATAGAAATATACAACCTCATATATAATCTTAAATTAGCTCTAATAATTTTGCTTTCATGAGAATAGGCTGACTCTCAACTACACACATTGAGTAACTGCTCATTTGTAATATCTTAACCATCACTTTATTGTCTGTTTTTTTGTTTGTTTTTCTGAGTGAACCAAAGACTGTGATCATCTCATCTGGTTACTTATTTATTATCAAATTTAATGGAGTAGAGTCTCAAAGATCTATTAATGGTAGAAATTAAAGTGGGTGACAAGAAATAGTAAAGGGATAAATAGAGATCCCTTAAAGTATGGGTTGTCTCTTGTCTCAATGGCAGCAGTGGGGCATTTGTCTTTTAGTTGCCTTGTACTCGATAGACACAAAATTGCTTGCTGAAAGTGGAGAGGATTTGAAGCACTTACTGATGAAGATCAAAGACAACAGCCTTCAGTATGAACTACACTACACCTCAACATAAAGAAAACAAAAATCCTCACAACTTGACCAATAAGCAACATCATGATAACCTGAGAAAATATTGAAGTTATCAAGCATTTTATTTTGCTTGGATCCACAATCAATGCCCATGGAAGTAGCAGTCAAGAAATCAAAGGACAAATTGCTTTAGGTAAGTCTGCTGTAAAAGACCTTTCTAAAGTGTTAAAAAGCAAAGATGTCACTTTGAGGACTAAGGTACACCTGACCCAAGAAGTGGTGTTTTCAATTACCTCACATGCATGCAAAAGCAGGACAATGAATAGGGAAGAGTGAAGAAGAATTGATGTATCTGAATTACAGTGTTGGCAAAGAATATTGAACATACCAGGGACTACTTGCCAGAAGAACAAACAAATCTGTCTTGGAAGAAATAAATCCAGAATTTTCCTTAGAAGTGAGAACGGCAAGACTTCACCTCAGGTACTTTAAACATGTTATCAGGAGGAGCCAGTCCCTGGAGAAGGGCATCATGCTTGGTAAAGTAGAGGGTCAGTGAAAAAGAGGAAGATCATCAACGAGATGGATTGACACAGTGGTTGCAACAATGGGCTTAAACAGCAACGATTGTGAGGATGGTGCAGGACCAGGCAGTGTTCGTTCTCCTGTACATATGGTCACTGTGAGTTGGAACCTACTTCACAGCACCTATTGATAGTCCATATAGCCATTACATCTTCCATTCTGGAGAAAATGGTCAATACAATTAAAAAGAGAAAGAAACTGTGCCCTTAAGATCTCTGAATTTTGATATCACATGATACCTCTCCACTATTGAAGATTCTTCTCCACTATTACACTCTAAAATAGTCCTTTTCTTTTCTTGATGTGGTAAAATTAATCATCATAAGAAACAGTAGGAAAAGAAAAATATTTCATCCATTACCCATTTACTTATGATAAAATTTGCCATATACGTTTTTATTGTTCTAAGTTACTTTTTCTCTAAGTTTTCTACTATGATCTTATGATGTGTGTGAATTTTCCAGTAATGAAGGATAGTACTAGATTTGAGGCATTCTCAAGCCATAGCATCATAGGCATCCACATTTTCCTTTTTTTTCAAGAACTTCATTTTCATTAGTATATGAACGCAACATAAAATGTTTGTTGATAAATAATTTAAATATTCTGTACTTTAAAACGGTAGTCAGAGTAGCTTTTCTCCTTCTGAGGACCTATACCTTTTGTGAACACTCAGTGTGAATACTCAGGCCATCTAATTCTGCTTGATCTGCAAACTGACAAGCATTCAATCTTCTCTACTCCATCAGATGTCAAAGCTTGTATTTTTTAAAGTAGATTCATTTGTGTTTATGAACAATTTTACATTATGACACGCTGTCATATAAACAGATGGTGAATTGTAGTTGGCAAGCAAGTATTTTTTACTCCACTCATATCTTCCTCTTCGGAATACCTTCTTGTTATATCATGTACCATTAGTGCTCAAATTTGGTATTTCCTCTATGCGAAGTACTCATTCAAGTTCATATATTCCTTGTCCTATTACCATTGCTTCATTGCACTGGCCTTCTGTTTCAGAATGTTTTCCCACCTGTTTTACTGTAAATACTCTGCCAAACATATTTATCTCTGTGTACATACTCTCTTTATTTCTACTCCCTCCCTTTCAAATGTAAGTTGTCTCCATTTAAAGATCCTGTAGTAGTTTAATTCCCACTAGCTTTATTCCTAGGTTATACTATTCTCTATCTCTCAGTATTCAACTAAAATTGTTCAATATTTGTCTTCAGTTATGCTAATTAAACCACATTTTATCTTTCTCCTTGACACCTTTTTTTGTCTGTACTGTTCTCTCAATATTATAGTTTATTTGTTGTTTTTTAAGACAAATATCTCTTTTCTCTAATGCTTCCCGATTGTCTCAGTTTCCCTCATGTTGAGGCATCAGCATTTTCCAAATCTGCCAAGAAGTATAGTGAGAGGTACCTTTAGTTTGGAATTGTTGTTAGCTGCTGTCTAGTGGGTCCCTGACTCATGATGACCCCATGAACCATGAAATGAAACACTGCCAGATCCTGCATCATCCCCATGATTTTTTATCGATCAGACTATTGTGATACATAGGGTTTTAATTGGAAGTTTTGGAAGTAGATTGGCAGGATTTTCTTCCTAGTTCATCCTAGTCTGGAAGCTCCTCTGAAACCTGTTCAGTTTCATATCAACATGCAGACCTCCACTTACAGACAGGTAGTGGCTGTACATGAGGTGTATTGGCTGGGAATCAATGCTTTAAAAAGATTAACAGGGAAGTACTGGATATGATAAATTAGAGAATGGAAAGACTCGTGGCAAAGAGGTAAACCGGGAATGTATACTAGTCGTACAGGTGGGAGATTGTAAGACCTAAATTAGTAAGGCCTCTATAAACATTGTTCATAATAATAAATGAAAATAAAGAATATTTGTTTAATGCAAATTATAAATGAATTATAACTAAGATAATGAAGTATAAAACATTACAAGACCTCCTGATGTATTTTTACAGGTACCACAAAATGATAGAGTTTGTACCACATGTAAGTAGATCCTCGGTTCATATTTGTTAAACAAATAAATACTTGAAGGTATAAACCAAAGGTGTCTACCAGATTTTAAGGAAATATAGTTGAAAGAATGACAATGTTATAAGGGAAATCTATACAGAAAGACAAGGTATGCATATGATTTTTTACAAACTGCTACCAGTTACAAAGGTAACAGTAGCCAGCATTTGACCATGGCAATGTATAATCACCAGGATTTTAGATTTAGGAGTGACTTAGAGATAACAGTTGAAGGACAAGTCTCCAAAATACTCTGATATGAAGACTATCATCTGAGTCAGAATTGACTTGATGGAAATAGGTTTGTTTGTTTTTTTGATATGAAGACGTGGGGAGCTAATCTTGTATCCCAGCTTCACATCTTGTGAGGCTCTGATTCTGGGGCCACTGTGATTCAGGGTGCTAACCTCCCATCCTCTGCTCAGTGAAAGCAGGTGATGCTCTTATTCTTCTGCCAGGATATGCTAGTGGGCTCCAGCAGTGAACTGAGCATCTAACCCACCGGCATCTACGAGATACAACAAGGTGGCGGGATTTGGAGTTTGTGAGCTTTCCATTTTTCTCTGACCCCTGGTTTCAGTGGGACTCAGGGAAACTGAGCCTCCACATTCATCCAGCAGTAACAAGACTGAATGAGGTTGTATAAAGCAGAGCTAGTTGGCACTCTGATTTCTCCTTCCCCCCATGTCAGCAGTGTCTAGCTGGGATTTGGGCTTAAATCCCTACCAGGAAGCAACAGCCAGTGCAAATAAGTGCCCCACTCTGACTGAGAAAGTGCCAGCAGGGATATAGAGGGCTGATGAAATTCCACTCCACCTGACAGCAATGAGTAGTGTGAGTCAGAGCTCCACTTTTGCAGGGACAGTGTCAGCAGCCCCAACAGAGAAACGACCATCTACCCTCACCAGAAAAAATGCACTACAAATAAACAGGATGATTGCCTGCTAAAAATTACATTAAGTAGGTCCAGAATCTCACTAAATAATACCCCATATGTCTTGTATACAACAGAAAATCACTCATTGTAACAAGAACCAGGACAGTAACAACTTGCGTGGGAAAATAAATCAATAGATGACACAGATATTGCAATTATCTGGCAATGATTTTAATGTAGCAATCATAAAATGCTTCAACAACAATTATGAACATACTTGCTACAAATAAAAAATATAGAAAATCTAAGTAAAGCATAGTAGTTATAAAAATTATGAAAAGGAACTCTCTTAGTTATCTAATGCTGCTATAACAGAAATATTACCAGTGGACAGCTTTAACAAAGAGAAATGTATTCCCTCACAGTTTAGGAGGCTAGAAGTCCGAATTCAGGATGCCAGCTCCAGGGGAAGGCATCCTCTCTCTGTTGGCTCTGGGGTATGTCCTTGTCATTGATCTTCCCCTGGTCTAGGAGCTTCCCAGCACAGGAACACCGGGTCCAAAGGACACACTATTCTCCTGGCCCTTGTTTCTTGGTGGTATGAGGTTCCCCTGTCTCTCTTCTCACTTGTCTCTTTTATATCTCAGAAGAGATGGACTCAAGACACAACCTAATCTTAAAGATTGAGCCCCGCCTCATTAACATAACTGCCTCTAATCCTGACTCATTAACATCATAGAGGTAAGATTTACAACACATAAGAAAATTACATCAGATGACAAAGTGGTGGACAATTACATAATACTGGAAATCATGGTCTAACAAGCTGACACATTTTTAGGGGATACAACTCAATCCACAGCAGGAACCAAATGGAAATTGTAAAACAAAAAAATCCAACGACTTAGATTAAAAAAAACTTTTTAAATGGGCTCAATATTAGAATGGTTATGACGAGGATAGAATCATTAAATGTGAGTATCCCACAAAAAGAGCTAGCACCCCTATCATAGGAGTCCCAGAAGGGGAGAAGATAAAGAGTGGAACTGAAAAATTATTTGAAGAAATAATGGTCGAAAAATTTACAAATTTGGTAAAAGGCGTAAACCTAGAGATTCAAGAAGCTGAGTAAACGCGAATAAAATAATCCCAACAAAATCCATGTGAAGGCACGTCACAATTGAACTTTTGAAAACTAAAGAAAGAAAAAATGTTGAAAGCCACCAGAAGGAAACAACACATTACTTATAGGGGAACATCAATTTGAATAACATTGATAGTCTCACTGTCCACGTGATGGAGGACAGAAGGTGGCATGCTAATTTTTAAGTACTGAAAAAAATAAAAGAGATGTCAACCCAGAATTCTATATTCATTAGAAATATCCTTCAGGAATGAAGGTGAAATAAAGATATTTTTAGATTAAGGAAAATTAAGAGAACATTTTACCAGCACAGCTACCTTTAAAGAATGACTAAAAGAAGTTTTCTAAACAGAAAGTAAATTATAGAAGAAGAAGGCTCGGGATTTCAGAAAGGAAAGAAGAACAATAGAATGAGTAAAACTAGGGTAAATATAATAGATTATAATTCTTCTGATTTTTTTTAAAAATCATATTTAATGACAGAATTAAAAAAAAAAAAGTCCTGGCAGTTGTCATGTGGGAGCTAGCCTGGAATTAATAGCTAGGCCATGGTTTCCTTTTGTTGGACATAAAAATTTCATAGAACCCGAAGCTCAGATGGACTCACTCTGTGACTGTCATGGGCCAAGACAAAAGAAAAGAAAGAAAAAATAAAAAAGACCACTTCATGACCATGTTTGAGCACAGAAAAAACTAATAACACAGTTCAAATTAAAAAAATGACCCAAGCATCCTCTCACTTGGCTGACATGAGTGCCTGCTTCTTTTTGCAAATATATATTTAACCTTTTCCATTCCTTCTGCAAACTAAATGAAAATTATTAAGAAAGCCAATCATAAAATTGCTTCCAATTTTTGTCAGTACTCAATCCAGACCAAAACCATGTTTCCTTGAACTCTCATAAAAATCACTAAGCAAAAACCCAAATCTTACAGGAAGCACTTCTAATACCTTCTTATTGAGAAGCCCTATACCTCCCCAGTGTTTGATCCCTCTCGTTACAACATGTACTGATTAACCCAGTCTGACTGCAGTACTCAAATGAGAGATCGATCAATGATTTTAAACAAGCAACCGAGTAATATGAAATGATTTAAGTTTTGAAAACTGACTCTGGCTGCTGGAGAAAGGTGAAGAAAGGATCATAGGGGTTGAAAATATGGGAGCATGAAACGGTTACAAACGTATTTCAGTATACAAGATGAGGCGGGCTTGAATTACATTAGTGGCTATGGTAATAGAGAGAAATGGATGAATTCAGGATATATTTAAGAACAAACAAAAAGTTCTAACAGATTAGATTCCCCCCCACCTTTTTTTTTTGACTTCAGGTCCGATGTATTGGATAAATCATATGCCTTCAGTGCATGGCATAGTATCATTGGTTCATGAAAGGTTTGTTTCTTCTCAATTTACCCTTGTCCTCCCTTCATTCCACTCTCCGTAAGCAAATATTCTAATATGTTTAATATATGTATTTGTTAGTCTGTGTTACTATAAATGTGGATTAATATTTTGTTCATATTCATTTTTAATTTTGGTAAATATATTTCATGTGCATATAAATTCTACTTAATTTTTTCCTTTGTTGTTTTTGTTAGTAGCCCCCAAGTGGATTCTGGCTCATAGCAAACCCCTGTGTGCAGAATAGAACTGACCCATAGGCTTCCCAAGGCTGTGACTCTTCAGAAGTAGAGATCACAGCGCCTGTCTTCCAAGGTGCCTCTAGGTGGATTTGAACTGCCAATCTTTTACCTAGTAGTCAAGTTACCATCCAGGGATACTAATTTTCCTCTTAGTAGTATGTATTCAGTCATATTTTAATACGTTCAGCTAGTTAGTTACTTTTCTTAAATTTTATTTATTTTGTTGCTTTTGTTGAGAATATACACAACAAAACATACACAAATTCAACAATTTCTACATGTACAATTCAGTGACATTGGTTATATTCTTCGAGATGTGCAACCATTCTCACCCTCCTTTTCTGAGTCATTCCTTCCTCATTAACATAAACTCACTACCCCCTAAGGTTCCTATCTAATCTTTCAAGTTGCTTTTGTCAATTTGATCCCATATAAATAAATCTTAAAAGAGCATAATGATCACCGTAGACCTTTTTTACTAGCTAAGCTAAACTATTGTTTGTTTTTAAGAAGCCTTCAGGGGATATTTTTGGTTTAATGTTTAAAGATAATATATCAGGACATTAGTTTTAGGGGTTCATCCAGCCTCCATCATTCTAGAAATCTGGAGTCCATGAGAATGTGAAATTCTGTTCTGTATTTTTCCCCTTTTGACCAGGATTCCTCTATAGAATCCTTGATCCAAATGTTTAGTAATCGTAGCCAGGCACCATCCAGTTCTTTTGGCCTGATGGCAAAGAAGACAGTTGTTCATGGAAGCAGTTAACCACACATTCCATATCCTTCTTCTATTCCTGACTTTCCTTCTTCCTCTGTTGCTCCAGATAAATAGATATCAATTTTTGTGTCTTCGATGGCCGCTTTCAAGCTTTTAAGACTCCAGGCACTACCTAAGGAAGTAGGAGGTAGAATAGAAACTGATGAGGCTCCTAATGTACAACCTAAAACCTCATGGGATTTGATTCCTTTGTTGAAGGATTAGGGTCATGGTTTCATAGGACATCTCAGTTAATTGGCCTAATAACTTGTTTAGTGCTTCTCTTATACCTCTAGTCAATTGCTTTGAATGGCTGTGAAGTACTTCATGATAAGCAGATGGTCTCTAACCCATTGCCTTCCAGTGGAGTCAGACTCATAGGCTACAGTCTTTACAGAAGCAGACTGCCACGTCTTTCTCCCTTGGAGCAGCTTGTGGGTTCAAACTGCTGACCTTACAGTTATCAGCTAAGTGTTTTAAACATTGAGCCACCAGAGATCATTCAGATGGCCTCTTAAAAAAAAAAAAAAAAAAAAAAAAAGCCCTTTACTGTCAAATAGATTCTGACTCATAGTGACCCTATGGGACAGAGTAAAACTGCCTCATAGGATTTCCAAGGAGCAGCTGGTGGATTCAAACTGCCGACAGTTTAGTTAGCAGTCAAACTCTGAAGCACAGTGCCACCAGGCCTCTACTCCCCTGTAATTACCTATAATAACACTTTGTTGAATATCTTTGCACATAACCCTTTTTGAACCTATATGAATTTATTTATTTATTTATTTATTTTATTGCAACTAGAATTAAGGAATTGTGTGACTTGAACATACGTAATTTGACTGTTTTGCATATAATTTGATGAATTAGTGTATAGCATTGGAAAAGAAGTAACTAATGCTGTGTGTAAAAACATGACTGAATCTCATAAACATGTTAAACAAAAGACACCAGGCACTAAAAATGTATATACTGTATGAATCCATTTATATAAGTTTAAGAGCAGGCAATACTAACTGATAGTTCTGGAAATCAGGATGAATTAAGGTAGGTGTAAGAGTGAATATAATTTAGAATGAAATGAAACAGCAAAAGAAAGTTAGGTAGGCAATTGCCATGCAGACAGAAAACAACAGTGAACTCAAAAGTTCAGAAAGAAGAGGGGCCAAGATGGTAGAGTGGTCAGATGCTTCCCCTGGTCCCTCTTAAAACAAAGACTCCCCCCAAAAAGTGAATCCATTATATATGATAATCTAGGAGACCTGAACATCAAAGGCAAAGTTGAGGAACTGGACTGAGTGGCAGGGGAAGGGAGAGATGGTTTTGAAGCCTCAAGGAGTTGCCAGAACTGACACGGCAGGAGGTGGCACCCTTCAGGCCAGATAGGCTAGCATGCATGGTGAGGCAAGTAGTGGCGCTCAGGAGGAGTTTTTCACATCTGGAGAGACCCAGTGGCAGAGTCTACTCAAGCCTCCAGAACCAGTGAAAAGCAGCACCCAGTTGGCAAAAGATAAGTACATTCGTCTGACATACCATGTGGATCAAAAAACACCCCCTATGGGAGAAACCTCTCTCCCATTTACCCCCACCTCATTCTGCACTGGACCCCCGGCTGGCTTCAGTGATTGCTGAGTCTCCTCGGTCAGAAGGGGGACCTGTCACATGTCCTGAGCCATTCTCCTGGTCTTAGAGAGGGAACAGCTTAACAAACAGGAGAAAATAATCTGCCAGCTCCCGTAAACCAGGAACTCAGAGTAGGCACAGCTCCTTTGCCTAGCCACAGGCATAAGGGGTTCATGGACTTTGAATGCCTTTCACCCCTGCATAGACCTGTGTGGGCCCATTTCAACAGTGTAGGCCCTCATTACAACAGTACAACAGGGTATATACCTGAAGCTTAACTTCAACTTTAATACCTGTATGGTGAAGTGGAAAGTTTGTGACATTTAACACTGCTCTGCCCATTAAGCAGGGTCCTCACCTACCCACATCAGGGGCCTGATGACTGGTGGCTCCACCTATACGACCTACCCTCCTGTGATAGGGGTCTAAGAATAAGTGGTGCCTCCCAGTCCTTACAGCCAATAGCATTGGGTGCTCATAGTCTGGCTGCAAAACCCACCCACTTACACAGTCTAGGGAACAGAGACACACTTTCCTACCGGACACTCAGGGGCAGCTGTCAGCCCCCTGCCTTGCTCAGCACGTGACCCCCTACTGCAACCAGACACCTGTGCCTACACCAATCATCTCTGCCTGTCTAGGACTCTGGGTGAGAGCCTGCACTACACACTTGGTGACCAACTACCTGGACACCTGAGCTGAATCCATACAAGAAAATAAACAGACTCCTAGGCTCACATACCTAGTAACAGATCTAACAACCTAGTGACAGGAAGTTAGAGCTTCAAAGGTGTCATTAATCACACTAGCTCACATGAGCAGCCTATTTGGGCATATCAAAACAACACAAAACAAGAAGCTAGGACACAGTAAGCAAACATAAATAAATATGATAACTTATTGATGGCTCGGAGACAACAGTCAATATCAAATCACAGAAAGAGGCAGACCATGATTGCTTCAGCAATCACACAAAACAAAGAATCATGACATTTTCCAGAGCAAGAGAATTTCTTGGAATTACCAGAGGTAGTATACAAAAGATTAATACACAGAACTCTTAAGAGATCAGGAAGGAGATCATGTTAAAAACAGAACAAGCCAAGGAACACACAGACAACCCAACAGAGGAACTTAAGATTATAGAAGAACATAATGACAAATTTAAAAAGCTGCAAGAATCCATAGAGAGACAGCAATCAGAAATTCAGAAAATTAACAATAAAATTTCAGAATTAGACAACTCAATAGAAAGTCATAAGGGCAACAACAAAAAGACAAATAACCTAATTAAAAAATAGGCAAAGGATATGAACAGGCACTTCACCAAAGAAGGCATTCAGGAGCCTAACAGACACATGAGGAAATGCCCACATTCGTTAGCCATTAGAGAAATGCAAATCAAAACTACAATGAGATACCATCTGACCCCAACAAGGTTAACATTAATCCAAAAACCCCAAATAATAACTGTTGTAGAGGTTGTAGAGAGACTGGGACACTTACACACTGTTGGTAGGAATGTAAAATGATACAACCACTTTGGAAATCAATTTGGCACTTCCTTAAAAAGCTAGGAATAGAAGTACCATATGATCTAGCAATACTACTACTTGGAATATATCCTACAGAAATAAGAGCAATCACATGAATAGATATATGCACACCCATGTTCATTGCAGCACTGTTCACAATAGCAAAAAGATGGAAACAACCTAGGTGCCCATAAACGGACAAATGGATAAACAAATTATAGTATATTCACACAAATGGAATACTACACAACAATAAAGAACAATGATGAATACATGAAACGTATTATAACATGGAGGAATCTGGAAGGTATGCTGAGTGAATTTAGTCAAGTTTCAAAAGGACAAATATTGTATAAGACCACTATTATAAGAACTCAAGAAACGGTTTAAACACAGGAGAAAATATTCTTTGATGATTAAGAGGGTAGGTAGGGAGGGAGAGGTCTATTCACTAACTAGATAGTAAATAAGAATTATCTTAGGTAAAGGGAAGGACAACACATACTAGAGGGGAAATTAGTACAACTGGTTTAAACCAAAATCGAAGAAGTTTCCTGAATATAACCAAACACTTCAAAAGACAGAGTAGCGAGGGTGGGAGTCTGGGGACCATGATTTCAGGGGACATGTAGGTCAATTGGGATAACAATGTTTATTAAGAAAATGTTCTGCATCCCACTTTGGTGAGTGGCATCTGGCGTCTTAAAAGCTAGCGAGCAACCATCTAAGATGCATCAATTCATCCCAACTCGCCTGGAGTAAAGGAGAATGAAGAACACCAAACACACAAGGAAAATATTAGCTCAAGAGACAGAAAGGGCTACATAAACCAGAGACTCCATCAGCCTAAAACCAGAAGAACTAGATGGTGCCAGGCTACCATCAATGACTGCCCTGACAGGGAACACAACAGAAAGTCCCTGAAGGAGAAAAGTGGGCTGCAGAACTCAAATTCTAGTAAAAGACCAGACTTAATGGTTTGACTGAGATTGGAGGGACCCCAGAAGACACAGTCCCAGACTCTCTGTTGGCCCA
This sequence comes from Trichechus manatus latirostris, assembly GCF_000243295.1. Classification (NCBI taxonomy): domain Eukaryota; kingdom Metazoa; phylum Chordata; class Mammalia; order Sirenia; family Trichechidae; genus Trichechus; species Trichechus manatus. Next base: position 4,639,770 of record NW_004443970.1, on the reverse strand, counting down.
GAGCTGAAACCATTCCCGACTGTTCAATTCTTCCGACAAAGATTATCTGGACTATAAGACATCAAATGATACTCGTGAGGAGTATGCTTCTTAGCTCAAGAAGATATTTGAGATTACACCTGCAGTTCCTGTCTGGAGGAGAGATGAGAAGGCACAGAGGGTCAGTAGCTGGTTGAATGGACATGGGAAATCAAGGTTGAAAGGAGGAATGTGCTGTCACAGTATAGGGAGAGCAGCTAAGGTCACACAGAAATGAGTGTATAAATTTTTGTACGAGAACTGACTTGAATTGTAAACTTTCACTTAAAGCACAAATGAAAAAAAAGAAAATAAGAGGCTCAGAACGATAGTCTGAGCTGAGATTATGAGCCATAAACTAGCTACATAAAAACCAGAGTAAGGAGGTCAAGTTCTGTTGTAATCAGGAGGCATCTGACATGCATACTGCCAAGGCCAAATCCAATTATGTTGTGTGAACATTACTGAGGTCATAAGTAAGAAAGAGAAAGTGAGAACACCTGTGAGAAGTATAAACCCAATGAATTGAAGAGATGATCCTCACACACATACCTACTGTAATGAAAAATCAGTATCATCTATCATGTATTGAAGATATTAAATAGCTAAGAATTTTAATGAAACTTACTCAGTTTCAGTTACAGTTTCCACCAAGTTTATGTGAGTTGAAAACCTGCATGATTAGATCTAAGAAATTCAGTACATGAATAAGTATTAACACAAAGGCCATACTATTAATACCCTACTTGAAAAAAAAAAATGCTAAGAAAACCTTTTTTGGTAGGCTTTCATGTTATCTGTTACCAAGAGCAATAAAATATCAAATGGAATTTACTGATCCGAAACTACCTTTAATAAGTTATACAGCATGCTAGAAAGAGAAATTAAATGAGATTTTTCTCATTATTAAAATGGAGTTTTCATAATCGGAAGAAACAACAAAAAATACTTATCTGCATGTTGTAGATAATTTTATAAACTCATCATGGAATCTTAATAATTCCTATTCTTCAAAGTAATAATTAGTATTGCTTAAAATTAAGAGTTTGTTTCATTTGATTTGGTTTTGTTTGCACTCCCCCGAGTCATGCAGATTTCTTGTTTATGTTTGCAAACTCCTTGATTTTTGGTTAGTAATTTATTTTGCTTTGGGCTGGGTAGGCATAAGAGTGTGGAAACCCTCTTTTTTTCTCTGAACCAAGGCAAATGGGAAGAGGCCACTGAATCAATCATAATGTATGGCAGGGGCAAGACAAAAATTACCTATGGCTTTATAAATCTGGAGCCCTGGTGGCGTAGTGGTTAAGAGCTCAGGCTGCTAACAAAAGGCTGGCAGTTCGAGTCCATCAGCCGCTCCTTGGAAACCCCATGGGGCAGTTCTACTCTGTCTTATAGGGCCGCTATGAGTGGCAATGGGTTTGCTTTTGGTTTTATAAATCTGTCTTTTAGAAATTGTTTATATTGATCTGCCTCTGAATTCAGACACTTGAATTTCTCCAGATAGAATGTGCCGTGTCATACCTACACACCGCTCATTTACCACATGGTAAGCCCCAACACATCTTTCAAACCTCAGGCTATAAATCAAATTTTTTATGAAGCCTCCCACATAACCAGAACCTCGTGATTCCCTTTGACCCTACAATCTCCTGAACTAAGATGAAATAGGTGCTGTGTCTGCTTCCCTATTCTTATTATATCACTTACCATACTGAATTTTACTTGTCTGTCTTTCTCACTAGACTATAAGCTTCTTGAAGGTCAGGTATTCTGAATCTGTAGCACTTAGTTCAGTAGTTGGCCTAGAATATTAATTAAATATTCATAAACCATGTACAATATGCCTACTCCTGGGCTATGTGCACATTACATGTTTTCTTTTCTTCCTTAATGAATTGATTAATGGGTATATGGAATTACCAAACTCATCATGAATAATAGATATTGCTCAACAGGATCAAGAAAATTAATTTTCAGTACGTTATAGACTGGTAGATAGGGCTGAATTATTCAATTTTCTACAACACACTTTAGTTTGACAGAAATATATGGAGTGTATATAAACTAAGGAAAATTGCAAATTTTGGCATATTATATGTTTCTTCTTGTTGTTGCTGTGTGCTGTCAAGTCGATTCAGGCTCATAACAACCCACCAGTTGGGATTAAACCTCCCATTCTAGCTCCAAACAATATAAAAGTATAATATTAATTCTCCAAGTAATGACTTAAGAATTTTGGATATAAAAATTATCATTAAATGCAAAAAAACTATATAAACAGTATTTATTTTTAAGGTCTTGATTTCCAAGTAGTAACCTTTAACATAAGAATTTGATAGAAGGTATTTGTGAAAAAAATATTTTCAAAATACATTATCTAATTACTTGTCAGTCTTCAGTAGCAGCATATGCTGCATCCATATAATCAACTATGTTGTCAACATTTAGGATATTTATATAAAGCGTGTTTATGCTTCCTCTTGTAGTTATTAGGTGCCATCGAGTCAGTTCTGACTGATAGAGAGACCGTATGTACAACAGAAGAAAACACTGCTTGGTCCTGCACCATCCTCTCAATCATTGCTATGTTTGAGCCCATTGTTGCAGCCACTGTGTCAATCCATCTTGTTGAGGGTTTTCCTCTTTTTCACTGATCTTGTATTTTCTTTTCCAAGCATAATGTCTGTCTCCAGGGACTGGTCCCTCCTGGTAACGTGTCCAAAATATGTGAGATGAAGTCTGGCCATCCTCGGGTCTAAGGCACGTTCTCGCTGTACTTCTTCCAAGACAGATTTGTTCGTTCTTCTGGCAGTTCACGGTATAGTCAAGATTCTTCACCAACGCCATAATTCAAATGCATCAGTTTTTTTTGGTCTTCTTTATTCATTGTCCAGCTGTTAAAAAGTAAAGATGTCATTTAGAAGACCAAAGTGAGCCTGACCCAAGCCATGGTATTTTCAGTCGTTTCATATGCATTGAAAAGCCGGACAACGTTTATGCTTAGACACATGGAATTCTGTTTACTACCTAACTGCTAAGTAGATTCATATTTAAATGTAAATATCTTTGAAGAGTGTACTGTGTTGAAATTACTAATTTTCACACTAGACATTTCAAAATTTGCATGTATAATTGCACATTCCTTCATGCAAATAAAAACTACGTTTTGCCCCCCTGGCAAAGGTATTTACCTATTTATCTATGCACACTCAATGTGTATGCAAACACTTGGATTTACCTACATGCATATTTATTGTGTTTATATATTTATTGGTTTTATACAGTGTGCTATAAATGTTTTACATTTAATGTGGCAAATATTGTTATACTTGACATTTATCTAGAGAAGTCATGTTTATCATTTGTCCAGAGTAACTCTGTTATATGAATATTCAATCTATTGAAAATATGGAGGGTTATTTATTTTAAAAGGATTATGTTTTACAATCATTTTACTCAAATATTAAGTATTTAATACAAATATAAATTATGTATTTGAAAATATTTTTAAAAAGAAATTCAATTTGGGTAGGAAAAGTTAAAGTACCATATGTCTAATTTGGATTAAAGAAGCCCTCGTGGCACAGCGGTTAAGTGCTTAGCTGTTAACCAAAAGGTCAGCAGTTCAAACCAACCAGCCACTCTGTGGGAGAAAGATGTTGCAGTCTGCTCCCGAAAAGATTATAGCCTTGGAAACCCCATGGGGCACATCTTCTCTGTCCCGTAGGGTCCCTTTGAATTGGAAACCACTTGATGGCAAGGGATAGTTTGGATTAAATCTCTCATTCTTCCCCTAAACACCATGAATGTTGTTAATGGTCATCTAGTCTATTCCAACTCATTGAAACAACATGTGTGCAGACTAGAACTGCTCCATAAGGTTTTTAAGGCTTTGACTGTTTGAAAGCAGATTTCCAGGTCAACTTTCCAAAGCACCCCTGGATAGGTTCGAACCACGAATCTTTAGACTAGTAGTGGAGCACTTAACCGTTTGTGCCACTCAAACACTATGAAAGTATTATTTAATTCTCTAAGTAATTTCTTAAGAATATGGACTACTAAATTATCAGTAAGTACTCAAATAAATGTATATGAAACGGTTATTTTTAAGGTCTTGATTTCTAAGTAGACAATTTTAAAATAAAAACTTTAAACAGAAATTCCTAGGCCTGGACACTGTTGAGTGTCAGCTCTGCAAACAATATAAAGATACAAAAAAATCACCATGTGTGTCATATATGACAATGTACCCACACAGAGTTTCCCACTCACATATGCTTCCTGGGACATGGAATGTATCAAAGCCATTTTGTACTCAATTCTTCTAACTGTAAAGGCTTGGTGTTGTCATAATACATATTTAACTGCTAAGATTGATTGATTGCTTCAGTGAACAATTTTATATGGCATTTTTTTTTCTTATCTGAGTCAATGTTTTCCTCAATACCAAGAAGTAAATTAAAATTAAGTGCTTAAATCTACTGCTTATGATAAAGAAGACCAAATCTCATTCTAATAAATGTGAAATACAACTTGTCATGTTCTTTTCACTCTGTAGAAATTCTACCACAAGCCTTTGCCAGTTAAGTCTAATATGTTGACATTTATTTTTGCTGCAATAAATGTTAGGATTATATTTTTGCATTAAATTCTGGCATTTTTAAAGATCACGATGACAAGCAATTTATTCCTCAAATCACTCTGGTTTGTTTTTACTTTTTGAATATGGATTTGGCCATGTGTCTCCAAAGCACAGTACAAAGCATATTGCATATGTTTTGCAACCTATTAGTTTGATTTAAACCCATTTTTTCCATCTGGATTTACACAAGCCTTCCGTGATGTTATTTGCTTGAATTATTGCCCAGAAATAATCACACTGAACCCAATTTCACACTGGCTGTGTGGCCTACCAAGCCTGTCACTGTAAAGCTTTAGGGTTTTTATAGTTTGTTTCAATGAAGGCAATTTTTCAAATACCCTATACAGGCAGTCCCCGTGTTACGAACCTCTGACTTAAGTATAACCTGTAGTTTTGAAACCAACCCCTTAAAGCCTATTATATTAAAAATTCAAGGTACATACAAAGGTTCCTAATAACAAATGGCCATTACTTAGCTAGGTGCATCAAAGTATTATTACTATTATTACTACATTACTAGGTTGAAGATATTTTAGTATATCTGGAAGTGTTTCTTTAATGTTTTAATGCATAGAAAGGTACACCATATCCAATATGCTAAGGCAAACATTTGAATAATTGACATTAGATACAAACTGTACATAACTGCTTTGACTTACGTACAAATTTAACTTAAAAACATACTTGGGAACTCATTTGTAATCCAGGGACTGCTTGTATATGAGCAAGAGATATATTGTTTTGACGTTCACTTTAAAAATGTTTATCTACTGCCCTTAAATATAAAATGAATATGATAACATAAAAAAAAATTGTCATCGAGTCAATTCTGACTCATAGTGACATTTTAGGACAGAGTAGAAAGGCCCCACAGGGTTGCCAAGGAGCAGCTGGTGTATTCAAACTGCCGACATTTTGGTTAGCAGCTGAGCTTTTAATCATATAAAACCCATTGCCGTCAAGTCGATTCTGACTCATAGTGACGCTGTAAGACAGATTAGAACTGCCCCATAGGGTTTCTAAGGAGTGCCTGGTGGATTCAAACTGCCAACTCTTCGGTTAACAGTCAATCTCTTAACCACTGTGCCACCAGGGCTTCTTTAGCCATACAGTAGGTATTAAAATCATTACAGAGATAGTGGAACAAACCAATATGCAAAAAAAAAAAAAAAACTTGTTTGTTTTTGGTTTTTTGCATAGCCAATATAAAACCCATATACAATACATTGTGTCAACTTTAATGTGTCTTAAATCAAAACCTTGAAGATGAGTAATTTAGTGCCCAAAGCATTGATACATTACTTTCTGCATTTCAAAGATTTATTCCTTCTAGTAATACAACAACTAAGAGAGAATGTAAATTTGAGATGTATATTTGAACTGCCTTCCTCTAAGCTGAGTAAAGAGTGAAATAGAACATTTTTCAAAGTAATATATCTAGATAACCCAAACAATCTTGCCTTTTTTTTTTTTTTCCCTGCCCCTCTGGTTGTTAGACCGTTTTGGTTTATATCATCTAGGGAAAACATCTTGGTTGTTTCTACCCATGTTTAGTCGTTAGTTTCCGTTGACCTAAAGAAAAGACCTGAATTATTTATTAAGAACCAAATATAGTAGAAAGCTGAGTTGTTTTCTGCCTCACATGAAAACCAGGGAATACTCATTGATTAGTTTACGTAAGTCAATGCATAGGTGGTTGCCAGCACCTACCCAAGTCTAGTTTGAATTCTGACCGCTTCTGAGAAAGTTCAGACTACCTAATGTGTGCTAACTAGAAATAGACAAGTTGGCAATTCTTTCTCTTTGCAAAATAGGTATGTGTTTTTTTCTTGTGATAAGCTTTTTTTAAACTCTGCTGCTTTATGATTACAATCAAAATCCACTTTGAAGAGTTTTGCGGGAATTAATTTAAGTATTTTTAAGAAATATCCTTATGGAAAAGGAATATTAGAGTTAAAATAGTTTCTAAATTACGAATCCAAACTCTTCCCTTGTTTATATGGATAAAATGACTTGACAAAGTGAAAGGTAGATGGATTGCCTGGGAACTGCTGATGGGGATACAGGTTCATGCTATTGAGGTCAAACACATAGAAGCAAAGTGAAATGGAGAAAGGTAGTAATCATTCATATGATTGTGGACTTAAAAAAAAGAAAAAGCTTTTGACCAAACAATTTAGAAAATTTTCACTTTTCTTTGACTTATTTAAATAATACATTAATTATCTTCTTCCTCTTTTCACTATAAACAACAGACATTTTAAAAATAATTGCAACTACATTGTTAGAATTTTCAGATAGACATTCCATTTAGTTATCACATCATCTGAAGATGATTGTTTATATTATCTTACCTCAATATCCCCTTCTAAAAGATGGAGAGAAATTACTGTTTTTTGTTTGTTTGTTTTGTAGAGAACTTTTAAAATATTAACAAAGTAATTGTAGGTGAACCAGGATATTATGAGAAGCACTGTATAAGTTATCAGTAAATTATTATTGTTTACGTTGAAATAGATATTGTTATGCAAATCTAAATTGTTATAATCATATAGAAATTTTTAAAAGCCAAATTTAAGTATACCATTTAAAAGTGAGAATTTGAAACAAAGGCATCTTCACACTAAATCTTTAAAACCTTGGATCATTTTTATATGACATTCAGAAAGGAAAACAATATATGCTAGGCTGAGATGACTTTAAAGGAAATAGATACAACTATTTAAAAAATCAATCACATATTTTTTAATTTCCCACCAAAATGATGTTCTATGCTAAGAAAAAATATTTATTGAGCATAAAATATATTCTGCTGAACAGAAAGAAAAAAATTATTTTCTCAATAGCTATACACAAGTATAGCTTATGAAAAAATAACTTAAAAATAGATTCTATTATTATAATGTACATAAAACATGATGTTCCTATAAACTGTAGAATAACAAAGGCATTATGGAAGCAGTGGAATCTGGATTAAATCTTTAAGGAAATTGGAAAGCATAAGAGAAAACTTGAAGAACAGTTGTCTACTTCAGGTTTTAGAGATTGGTCCACTCATTTCAGGGAGCTGAAATTTCCCTGTAAGAAAATAGATGGGGTGATATTAGAAAGGTAAAGAAAATCTTGATTTATGAAGAATAGTGACTAGCAGGCTATGGAATTTGAACAGTATTCTGCAGGTCTCATAGACCGCTTAATACCAATGAGTAGATAGATAGCTTCAGTGTAGTCAACTCCAGCTCATGGTAACCGTATTTACAAGAGCGCAAAGCATTGTTGTTCTGCATCATCCTCATGATCTCTAGTAGGAGGATCTCTAGTTTGAATCTATCATTGTAGTTACTGTGCCAATCCATTCCACCAAGGGTCTCCCTCTTTCTCTCTGGCCCTCTTCTTCGCCACAGATAATGTCGTCTTCCAGTGATTGATCCCTCCTGATGATGAAGTTTCCAAAACAAGTGGGTTGGACAATAGTCTATTGTAATCAATAAATTTTCACTGGCTAATTTTTAGAAGTACTTTGCCACGTCTTTCTTCCTAGTCTGTCTTAGACTTGAAGCTCTGCTGAAATCTTTCCACATGGGAGGCCCTGCTTGTACGTAAAATACTGGTGGCATAGCTTCCAGTATCACAACAGGCAAGACACCACAGTAGAACAAACTGACAGATAGGTTGTGGATACTAATGAATATCAGAAACCAAACCAAACACACTGCCGTTGAGTTGAGTATGACTCATAGCGACCCTACAGGACAGAGTAGAACTGCCCCCTAGAGTTTCAAAGGCTGTAATCTTTATTGAAACGGATTACCACATCTTTCTCCTGCAGAGCAGCTGCTAGGTTCCAAAGGCTTACCTTTCAGTTAGCAGCAGAGCAATTAACAACTGTGACATCAGGGACCTTATTAATGAATACACCCACTCCTCACTTCTCGACATGGCTAGGTTCCAAATATCTGAGTGTTATGTGAAAATTGGCATTATGCGAAAATGGAAGATTACCACATCAGAACATAAAATATTCTGTGGGACACATATGTCTCTCTGGACTCAAGAGGTGGAAAATGTAGGTGGGTGTGGTATGTCCAACTGGTCATGAAAGGGTTACTGTCAGACATATGTCATTATGCACAAAATATTTGGATAGTAGATTTTTACTATTGTCATAAATGTGAAGTGTTGGATATCCAGATAGTCATAAGTGAGGAGTTGGTGTATAGGGACTGATTAAACTCGTAGCTGAATGCATGTGATATAGGTAATGAGACATTATTAATAAAATTATATTACAATAGATTTAATTTATCTACTCATCAGTTGATAAATATTTGGGTTGTTTTCAATTTTAGCTATTAAGGGTAATGCTGGTAGGAACATTAGTTTTCATTTTTTGTTTGGGCATATTTTTTTCAATTTTTTGGATGTATACATGGGAGTACAATTGCTGACACATATGGTAACTCTCTGCATAACCTTTTTGAAGAACCAGCAAATTGTTTTCCAGTGCAGATCCACCATTTTATATTCTCACCAGCAATGTATGAAGATTTCAATTTCCCAACATCCTCAGCAATACTTGTTATCATCTGTCTTTTTTATTATACTCATTCTAATGCATGTGAAGTGATATTTAATTGTTGGTTTCTTGTTGTTGCTAGGTGCCCTTCAACTCGGTTATGATTCATAGTGACCCTATGTACAACAGAAATACATACTGCCCAGTCCTGCACCATCCTAACAATTGCTGTTATCCTTCGTGCCTATTGTTGTAGCCACTGTGTCAATCCATCTCGTTAAGAGCCTTCCTCTTTTTGGGTCACCATCTACTTCACCAAGCATGATGTCTTTCTCCAGGGACTGGATCCTCCTGATAACACATAGAAAGTATGTGAGAAGAAGTCTCACCATCACTGCTTCTTAGGAGTATTCTCATTGTACGTCTTCCAAAACAGATTTGTTCATTCTTTTGGAATTCCACTGTATATTCAATGTTCTGCGCCAACACCATGATTCAAAAGCATAGATTCTTCTTCCATCTTCCTTATGCATTGTCCAGCTCTTGCATGCATATAAGACGATTGAAAACACCACAGCTTGGGTCAGGTGCACTTTAGTCTTCACGGTGACATCTTTGCTTTTTAACACTTCAAAGAGGTCTTTTGAAGATTTGCCCAATGCAACTCGTCCTTTCATTTCTTGACTGCTGCTTCCATGGACGTTGATGGTGGATCCAAGTAAAATGAAATCCTTGATAGCTTCAATATATCTCCCATTTATCATGATGTTGCTCATTGGTCCAGTTTTGAGGATTTTGTTTTCTTTATGTTGAGGTGTAATCCATACTGAAGGCTGTAGTCTTTGATCTTCATGAGTAAGTGCTTTAAGTCCTCTTGGCTTTCAGCAAACAAGGTTATGTTATCTACATATCACAGGTTGTTAATGAGTCTTCATCCAATCCTGATGCTGCCTTCTTCTTATTGTCCAGCTTCTCGTATTATTTGCTCAGCGTACAAATTGAATAAGTATGGTGAAAGGATGTAACCCTGACACACACCTTTCCTGACTGGAAATCACGAAGTATCCTCTTGTTCTATCTGAATGACTGCCTCTTGATCTATATACAGGTTCCTCATGAGTATAATTAAGAGTTTTGGAATTCCCATTCTTCTCAATGTTATCTATAATTTGTTATGATCCACACAGTCGAATGCCTTTGCATAGTCAATAAAACACAGGTAAACATCTTCCTGGTATTCTCTGCTTTCAGCAGAAGAGCCATCTGACATTAGCAATAATACCCCACATTCCAGGCTTGAATTTCTGGCTGTTGCCTGTCAATGTATTGCAGCAATAAATTTTGACTTATCTTCAGCAAAATTTTACTTGTTTGTGATAGTAATGATATTGTTCGATAATTTCCTAATTCAGTTGGATCACCTTTCTTTGGAATGGCCACAAATATGGGTCTCCCAGTTGTTTGGCCGTGTAGCTCTCTTCCAAATTTCTTGACATAGATAGGTGAGCTTTTCCACTGCTGCATCTATTTGTTGAAACATCTCAATTGATATTCTGTCAATTCCTGGAGACTTGTTTTTCACCAATGCCTTCAGTGCAGCTTTGACTTCTTCCTTCAATACCATCAGTTCTTGATCATATGTTACCTCCTAAAATGGCTGAATGTCAACCAATTCTTTTTGGTACATTGACTCTGTGTATTCCTTCTGTTATGGATTAAATTGTGTCCCCCAAAAATATGTGTATCAAATTGGCTAGACCATTTTTTCATCTAATGTGATTTTCCTATGTGTTGTAAATCCTATTTCTATGATGTTAATGAGATGGGATGAGTGGCAGTTATGTTAATGAGGCAGGACTCAAGCTACAAGATTAAATTGTGTTTTAAGACAATCTCTTTTGAGATATAAAAAAGAGAAGCAAGCAGAGAGACACGGGGACCTCATACCACCAAGAAATAAGCACTGGGAGCATAGCGGGTCTTTGTTTTGAAACAGTCAACATGCCAACGGGCAAGAACATTTCAGGTGAATGTAGTCAGACTGGTAGCTAGCTAACAGAGGTACAAATAAGGTTGATAGATATAAATTCATAGTAGCACTGATTTAAGCATTGAGTATGCAAGTCCACAAATGACTTATCTGCCGTTCTCTGAAAACGTTTTGAACATTTTGATAGGGTCTGGACTGTATAAAGAAGACAGTGGCATCAGGATTGGAGGAAGACTCATTAACAACCTGTGATGTGCAGATGACACAACATTACATTGCATGCTGAAAGCCAAGAGGACTTGAAGCACTTACTGATGAAGATCAAAGACTACAGATTTCAGCATTGATTACACCTCAACATAAAGAAAACAAAATCCTCACAACTGGTACAATAAACAACAACATGAAAAATGGAGAAAATATTGATTTTGTCAAGGATTTCGTTTACTTGGATCCACCATCAACGTCCATGGAAGCAGCAGTCAAGAAATCAAATGACATATTGCATTGGGCAAGTCTGCTGCAAAAGGCCTTTCTAAAGTGTTAAAAAGCAAAGATGTCACTTTGAGAATTAAGGTGCACTTGACCCAAGCCATGGTGTTTTCAATCGCTTCATCTGCATGAGACAGCTGAACAATAAATAAGGAAGACCAAAGAAGAATTCATGCCTTTGAATTATAGTGCTGGCGAAGAATATTGAATATACCATGGACTGCCAGAAAAATGAACAAATCTGTCTTGGAAGAAGTACAGTCAGAATGTTCTTTAGAAGCAAGGACAGCCAGACTTCATCTCAAGTACTTTGGACATGTTGTCAGAAGGGAACAGTACCTAGAGAAGGACATCATGCTTGATAAAATAGAGGGTCAGTGAAAAAGAAAAGCACCCTCAATGAGATGAATTGACACCATTCATACAATAAAGGGCTCAAACATGGCAATGACTGTGAGGATGGAACAGGATCAGGCAGTGTTCAATTGTGTTGTACATAGGGTCACTATTAGTGGGAACCAATCTGACTGCACCTAACAACAACTACACTCAGTTTTAAGAAGCTCTTGTGGTGCAATGGCTAAGAGCTAGACTGCTAAATGACAAGTCAGTGGTTTGAACCCACAGCTACTCTGAAGGACAAAAGACGTGGAGATCTGCTTCCTTAAAGATTGTTGTTCTTGTTGTTAGGTGCTGTTGAGTTGTTCCCAACTCATAGCAACCCTATGAACAACACAACAAAGCACTGTCCTATACTTCGCTATCCTCACAATCAATGCTGTGTTTGAGTCCATTGTTTCAGCCACTGTGCCAATCCATCTCATCGAAAGTCTTCCTCTCTTTCAATGCCATTTTACTTTACCAAGCATGATGTCCTTCTCCAGGGACTAGTCCCTCCTGATAGCATGTCCAAAATACTTGAGATGAAGTGTCCCCGTCCTCGATTCTAAGGAGCATTCTGGTTATACTTCTTCCAAGACAGATTAATTCATTCATTTGGATGTCCATGGTATGTTCAATATTCTTCGCCAACACCATAACTGAAAGGCATGAATTCTTCTTTGGTCTTCCTTATTTATTGTCTAGCTTTCTCATGCAGATGAAGCGATTGAAAACACCATGGCTTGGGTCAGGTGCACTTTAATCCTGAAAGTACATCTTTGCTTTTTAACACTTTAGAAAGGTCTTTTGCCACAGATTTGCCCAATGCAATGTCATTTGATTTCTTGACTGCTGCTTCCATGGACGTTGATGGTGTATTCAAGTAAACGAAATCCTTGACAAAATCAATATTTTCTCCATTTTTCATGTTGTTGTTTATTGTACCAGTTGTGAGGATTTTGTTTTCTTTATGTTGAGGTGTAATCAATGCTGAAAGCTGTAGTCTTTGACCTTCATCAGTAAGTGCTTTAAATCCTGTTAGCTTTCAGGAAGCAAGTTTGTGAAATCTGCATATAGTAGGTTGTTAATGAGTCTTCCTCTAATCCTGATGCCATGTTCTTATATTCCAGCGTCTCTGATTATTTGCTCAGCATACAGACTGAATAAGTATAGTGAAACGATACCACATTGATGCACACCTTTCTGGATTTTAAACCAATCAGTATTCCCTTGTTCTGTTCAAATGACTGCCATTTGGTTTAAGTACAGGTTCACCATGAGCACAATGCAGTGTTCTGGAATTTCCATTCTTTGCAATGTTACCCATAATCTGTTATGTACCACACAGTTGAATGCCTTTGCATAGTTGATAAAACACAGATAAACATCTTTCTTGTATCTGACACCAGCAGTGATATCTCTCATTCCACATCCTCTTCTGAATCCACCTTGAATTTCTGGCAGTTCCTTTTTGATATACTGTTGCAACAGTTTTTGCATTATCTTCTGCAAAATTTTACTTTCATGTGATATTAATGATATTGCTCAATAATTTCTGCATTCTTTTGGATCACCTTTCTTTAGAATTGGAACAAATATGAATCTCTTCTATTCAGTTGGCCAGGTAGCACTCTTCCAAATTTCTTGGCATAGATGAGTGAGGGTTTCCTGCTCTGCATCCATTTATTGGAACTTTCAAATTGGTATTCCATCAATTCCTGGAGCCTTGTTTTTTTGCCAATATCTTCAGTGCAGCTTTAACTTCTTCCTTCAGTTCCACCAATTCTTGATCATATGCTATCTCTATAAAAGGTTGAATATTGACCAATTCTTTTTGGTACAATGACTGTGTATTCCTTCCATCTGCTTTTGATGCTTCCTGCATCATCTAATATTTTCGCCATAGAATCCTTCAATATTGCAACTCAAGGTTTGAATTTTTTCACAAGTTCTTTCACCTTGAGAAATGTAGAACAGGTTCATCATTTTTGGTTTTCTAACTCCAGGTCTTTACACATTTCATTATTATATTTTACTTTGTCTTCTCAAGATGCCTTTGAATTCTTCTGTTCACCTCTTTTACACGATCATTTTTTCCATTCACTTTAGCTACTCAATGTTCAAGAGCAAGTTTCTGACATCCATTTTTGTCTTCTCTTTCTTTCCTGTCTCTTTAATGACCTTTTGCTTTCTATGTATGATGTCCTTGATGTCATTTACACAACTCGACTGGTGTTAGGTCATTAGTGTTTAGTGCATCAAACATAGTCTTGATATGGTCTCTAAATTCAGGTGGAATATATTCAAGGTCGTACTTTGGCTCTGGTGGGCATGTTTTAATTTTCTTCAGTCAGTTTGAACTTGCATATGAGTAATTGATGGTCCATTCTACAGATGGCCCCTCTCCTTGTTCTGACTGATGATACTGTGCTTTTCCATGTTCTCTTTGCACAGATATAGTAGATTTGATTCCTGTGTATTCCATCTGGTGAAATCCAAGTGTATAGTCACCACTTATGTTGTTGAAAAAAGGTATTTGCAGTGAAGAAATCATTGGTTTTGCAAAATTGTGTCATGCAATCTCTGGCGTTGTTTCTATCACCAAGGCCGTATTTTTCAACTACTAATCCTTCTTCTTTGTTTCCAAGTTTTCCATTCTAATCACCAGTAATTATTGATGCATCTTGATTCCATGTTTGATCAATTTCAGAGTGCAGAAGTTGGTAAAAATCTTCAATTTCCTCGTCTTTGGCATTAGTGTTTGGTGTGTAAATTTCAGTAATTGTCGCATTAACTGATCTTCCTTGTAGGCTTATGGATATTATCCTATCACTAACAGTGTTGTGCTTCAGGATAGATCTTGAAATGTACTTTTTACAGTGAATGCGACACCATTCTCTTCAATTTCTCATTCTGGGCATAGTAAAACATATGATTATGTGATTCAAAATGGCCAATACCAGTCCATTTCAGCTCACTAATGCCTAGGATATAGATTTTTGTATTTTTTGTTTCATTTTTTATGACTTCTCATTTTCCTAGATTCATACTTCGTACATTCCACATTTTGATTATTATTCCAATGTTTGCAGCTGTTTCTTCTTATTTTGTGTTGTGCCACATCAGCAAAAGAAGGTCCCAAAGACTTGACTCTATCCAATACATTAAGGTTGACTTTATTCTGAGGAAGTTCTTCCCCAGTTGTATACTGAGTGCCTTCTAACCTGAGGGGCTCATCTTCTGTCACTGTGTCAGGCAATGTTTCACTAACATTCATATAGTTTTCACTGGCCAATTTTTTCAGAAGTAGATTGTCTGGTTTTTCTTTCTAGTTTATCTTAGTCTAGAAGCTCCACAAAAAACCTGCCCACCATGGGTTACCCTGCTGGTATTTGAAACACCAGTGCCATAGCTTCTGGTATCACAGCAACACGGAAACCACCACAGTACAACAAACAGACGGATGAGTGGTTGCCTTAAAGATTATGGCCTAAGATACCCTGTGAGGCAGTTCTACTCTGTCAGGGTTGGATATCAGTTGAAATAAACTTGAGAACACAACAATAACAATAACCCTCAGTTTAGTAAACAAAAAAATCCTTTCTTTTCTAATATTAAAAAGAAATGAATTTGCACCATTATTTATTCTTCTTCGTTGTGAAATTTTACTGTTTTTCCACATAATTTTTCATATAGACTTGTGAAGCACAGACTTAGTTTAAGTAGTCATAAATAGGTCATACTTAGGACAACATCTCTACGTTGGCATACTCTCATTGCTCTAACACCTTTAGTAACATTCCATTCAAAGACACAAATTAAATATTTGATAACACTAACTCAGCTTTGAATTTTCAATGTGATATTTATGAGTGAATTCATGGTAAGTCTTCCTGATATCTGTAGAATTACAACAGTCTCTAGAAAAAATATTTTTGCTTACTGACTCTCCGTTGTACTGAAGAATGAAATTAGTTACCACAGCTATTCTTAATGTGATGACTGACAAGTAGAGAGCATAGTCTGACAGTTGACAATTAATAGATTTCATTTCTTCTTTTTCCAGGGGCCTTTGGGAAATGATATTTCCCTACTTTTACACTAAATAGGAACGGGTAAATCTCCTAAGGCTCTGTGATTGGATTCAGTTTGGATAGGATTTGCCTGTCTGTCAAATTGATACATTGTATAAAATGAATCAGAGCTATCTAAATCTTTACACCTAACTGAAATAGCACTTCTCTTATATCAAATGATCCCATTCTTTCTTCTTCCTTCTGTCACAGATTTACTCATTACAACCCATTTTACATTATTCTACTCTAACCTTTTACTTTTCTCTCACATCTCACTTTAAAGCCAAATATTCTTTGTCTGTCTTATGGGCATGCATTATGTGTAGTTTCGGAGTAGCATAAAACAAAAGTAACACAGAGCTCAACAACTTGAAAATGAGATTTCCCTGAGAGTGAAACTAACAACCAAATTATATATAAGATCGGTGACATGCAAATTCTTCTTGATGTGACAGAATAGTTGTAAGGTGGAAGTAGGCCTTTGACTTATTAACACATCTATATATAAGTGCCATAATTAATATTGATGGGAAGAAAAGGGATCAAGGAAATGATTTGATCAGTTGTAGAAGTACAGACTATTAAAATTGGTGTGTATATCATGGAAGTTATTGTAACATTAGAAATGACTATTTACACTTATGTATTGCCTACTTTATTCCAGGCATTGTTCTAAGGACTTTACAAGAATTACTTTATGTGATACACACAATATCCCCATGAAGTAAATGACTTTTTTTTTTGTTTTTTTTAATCTTACTTGGCATATTCAAAACAAAGGTTTGGGAATTTTAAGCAATATTCCAGAGTCAGTAAGTGATGGAATCGAGTTTTGAACTCTAGAATCTCCTAACCATTTCCTGGACTTGGTAAAGTGGACAGCGAGGAGAAGGGAAAAGACTTCGTCTCATCATTCTCATCTATACAACTAAAATGGAAATGTTTATATTGCCTTACTTTAAAATCATATAAGAAATTGTACAGGAAAATCACTTTGATCAAGTATTTTGTGGCTTTATATCTAAGAGCCTCTTGAATCTCTGATAGAGAGATCACACTGATTTGTTAGAGAGAAAAACATGATTCAAAGAGAGGAATCAGAGAGATTACCATTCCAACAGGCAGGAATAAGAGTCTGTAGAGTGCAGCATTAGTGTTGAATGGGTATAAAAGGAGAAGACCAAAATTCTGCAAGCCCAGAGATGGGTTAATGAAGCCTATATAACTCAGGATATCTGAAACTACCATCATGTTGTCTTAGTTTCTTCTGAGGATAAGCCTCTGTTCACTTCTGGGTATACTTAATTTATAAATGACACTACTATCTGGGGGACACACTGAGCATTCCTTTCAGAACTATCCAGTCACCACACAATTAGCTATGGATGAATTATTAATGTTTTCTGTCAATATTCTTTGTATATATGAGGATTAAGTTAACTGCATTTTCCTTATCATTCTTTTAACCATTACGTGTTAAGCTTCAAACAAATGTAATTAATATTTAACCTTTTGATTTGTATTACTATATTTTGTTTCAAATTATTTAAGAAGACTTAGCTACTGAGACCGTTTTTTTATAAATCCAAAGAAAATACCTAGACCAGTGTTTTCCAACTCTATTTTACTCATGGCATATATGAAAATATTTGTATGGTACCTGGAACAAGCTGTTCAAAGCTTGACTGCTTTTGGGATTGACGGAAATAATATATAATATCTAGGTAGATACATGCATCTGCTCAGTTTCTGGGAAGCTCTGTGAATAGTAACAGTATTCATCAAATAGAATGTTTAGTGAGTTTGAATGTGCTAGAAACGTACACAGTTATTGATATGAAAAGGTTAGAAATATTATTTTGTTTCTATACAACTGGACATAACTTTGCTTTAACTTCCTCTTTCTGCTGATGAAAATACTTGATCCTGCTCAAATTAAACGATTCACTTGTCACTTAAGTGAAAATCTATTTTTGATTGATTTCAGGATCTATCTGGAAGATTAACTTTTGTCCTAGCTTTGGTGGAAAGGCTACTTAAGGAATATATGACTTGATGCTTTGAGGAAGTTGACTTAACTCTATTATCAAAATGAAACAAGGTGTTACAAAACAAAGTTCGTAGACCAATCAGTTGTGTGTATATGTGTGCGTGTTTGTGTGTGTACGAACAATCCTAAATATATTGTAGTTTATAAGAGTTATGATTGTTATATGAGTACTTGGGAAAGCTCTTCAAAGAGTTTTAATTACCTGGTAGACAAAGTTTTCAATTTGACCCTTTGTCCATTTTTTATTTATTTATTTTATTTTTTGCATGTAGTACAGAGATAATGGCTAGAGCTCCAGTCTTCACCCTGAAACCATGAGACAAACACACAAAAGATTAGAAGAATAGTAAGATAAAAGAAGGAAGACGTTTATTCATTCATTCATTGAATACATATTTTTGGCCATGAGTCAGAATCGACTCGACAACACCTAACAACAAAAAGAAAACCTCTTAGAAAGTAGACATTATTCCAGGTTCTAGGGATTCATCAGTGAATAAAACAGGGGAAAACAACAACAACAATGACAACATGAAATTACATTATGATGGTGAGATACAGACCAGAAACGATAATAAATAAGAAATTATGTAATATGTTAGAGAACGAAAAGTGCTGAGGAGAATAGAAAAAGCATTGACAAAAAAAAAATTTGTTGAGAGCAAGAAGGGTGTATTTTAGATAATGTCATTGTAAATGTCTCACTGAAAAGTAATTTTGAGAACAGACCCAAAGCCATGTGGTAGGAAGCAATCTTGCAATCAAAAGTAAGAGGGAAGAGAATAGACAAAAGTCCTAAGAAAAGGAAGGGTTGGGTATGTAAAAATATCTGAGTAGCTAGACAGAAAAAAAATGCACTGAGAGTGACAGAATTAAAGTAAAGAGTTTATGGAAGCCATATCACTTAGGGCTTTGTATGTTATAGTAAGATATTCCTTATGTATGACATCTATGAAACAAAAATTCCAACAGTTGCATTTAGGCTTTATGAAATAGTGTTGCTAATTCACCAGCCCATGAGATATCTACCACTGGGCTTATTTTTTTGCAAGATAATAATAAACTTCCAATTTGTCTAAGCTACTGTCTTTCAGGTCTCTATTGGTAGTATTCAAACATATTCCTACTTTCACCAGTAATTACAGCCTGTAAATTAAGACAAGGCTCAATACAAATGAAGCAGTACAAACATTGCAGAGTGCAACTCAGAGCTGTTATTTTCCAGCATCCATAGTTATCTACATAGGAAATCTACAAATATCAGCTATGAACTATTAGAACTGCAAAATATTCCAATAAGGTAAACCTAAGAACAATACACACAAATACACAACTATACAAAAATCAAAAGCTCACTGATAAATTATCAATAAATAATTCAGAAAAGCTATGAAAAAAAGTGCCTCTGTCTACATGAGCAGAGCTACAACATTTTTGTTGCAACAATATAGCTGAGGGTTCAGAAACATAACTAAATTAAATAAACATATTTAAGTTCAATCCACTAGGCATAGAAAGCTTTTTGTTTGGGTGTGTTCTCATATACTTAAATTAATCAATTTGTTCTATTTTCTCCTCTCTATGTACATAAATTTCAAATTAATTTCTGATTCATGAACCAAATACCCTGGTTTCAGCTCTGCTTCTTTTTAATAGATTTTCCTCTCCCTGGTACTTTTCTATAAAAGTAATACTTTATATCATACATGTAATGCTTTATATAATACCAGATTTCATTTGATCCTCACAATACTGCAGTGTATACAGCACCCTATTTTATAGAAGAAGTAGTAGCAGATATAGGGTGATTTTATTAATATAAATTAGGTGACAAATGTAATTGAAATATAAGACTTCCAATTCCAAATTTTCTTTTCCTTTGGGTAAAGGATTAGTGCTACTCACCCATATCTGGCTGTCTTCACCTTCTGAGAACATGGATGGACTACCTTCTCAGCCTCCTTATTGATAGAGGGGGTGTTGACATTTCCAAATATAATAGTGGCTATATCTATTTCTACTAGCAGTATTTACCTCGTGTATTTGATTGTCTGTTAAGTACATACAAGTTTAGGATTGTTATGTCTTCTTGGAAAATTGATCCCCTTAACATTATGTAGTGTCCCTCTTTATTCCTGATAATTTTTCTTCTTTAAAATCTGCTTTATCTGAATTAATATAGCTATTCCAGTTTTCCTTTGATTAGTGTTAGCATGGTACGTCTTTCTCCATCCCTTTCCTTTTACTCTGTGTCTTTTATGTTTAAAGCAAGTTTCTTGTAGACAACATATAGTTGGATTTTGTTATTTTATCCACTCCGATAGTTTTTGTCCTTTAATTGGTGTATTTAGACCATTCACATTAAAAGTGATTGTTGATGTAGTTGAATTAATATTTACTATATTTGTAACTCTTTTCTATTTTTTTCAGTTGTGTCCAATGTACTGATTAGCCCATCAAAGACATTCTTAATGATGGAAAAATTTGGGAATGGATAAGGATGATGATTGAAAAACACGATGAACCTAATTAATGTCACTAAACCTTGCATATGAAGATTGTTTAAATGTCAAATGTGTTGTTATAGACATATCTACCACAATAAAAAATTAGGCACTCTTTATTTTTGTTACAGTGTTTTTAATTCCTCACATTTCCTTTTGAGTATTTCTTAGTTTCAGTCTCTTTGCTCAGATTACTCATCTGATCTTACATGTTGTCTACTCTTTCCATTAGCACCCTAAGCATATTAATCATAGTTATTTTAAATTCTCAGTTTGATAGTTCTAACATCTCTGCCATTTCTGAGTCTGTTTCTGATGGTTTCTCTGTCTCTTCAGACTGTAATTTTTGCTTTTTAGCATGCCTTGTAATTTTTTGTTGAAAATTGGACATGATGTATTGAATAAGAGGAACTAAGTTTCTTTCAGTTGTGAAGTTCTGCTAATTATGATGTGGTAGTAAGATGTGGGAGGAGAACATAATATAGTCTTATGACTAGGTCTCAGTCTTTCAGTGAGCCTCTGTTGCTGGGTTGTGATCTCCATAGGTGCTTTTTCAGTTTTTGTTTTTGTTTCTTCCCCACCTCCTAGGTGAAACAGGAAGGCTAGTGGGTCTGAAATTGGTTATTTACCTTCTTACTCAGGTTGGAGACTAGATAGGGGCTGGAATTTGGCAATTCACTTTCCTCACATACAAGACTATATGGGCTAGAATTGGGTATTTCCCCTCCTCCAATTAGTTAGGCTCTAATAAAACACTTGTCACCTGGTCTCTGGAAATATGAGGGGATTTTTCTCTGAGCTTCACAATGAAAATCTGTTGAAGGTAAAGCTCAAAAAATGTCATCCCCTTCCTCGCAAAGGCGGGTCTCTAAGATATTTTATCTCTTGAATGCTCCATCTCTAGTAATTAGTCAATTACCCTTTAAGTATTCCTACCAATACTTACTTGGTCTATTGGAGTTAGCAGTGGCTGTGATGGTCTCTGCTCCTGGTAAGTAGTCTGCTTCTCTGTATTATTCTGTCTGTCTGTCTCTCCAGCTTTTGTGATACCAGTTTGCTCTGATGTATGTAGGAAGAGTTGTTGATTTTCAAATTTTTTCGTGTTGTATTTCCAACCTCTTTACACGCAGACTGGAAACTGGAAGTTATCAATCAGTCCACATTTGTCTACTGTTCTTTATAACATTCCACTCCAGGTAGCTGCTTCTGTATAGAATAATCTCCACTTTCTTGCATGCAACCAAAATTAACTTTGGCTGCTACAGAATATTAACAAAAATCACAGCAGCAATAGCACAATAATAGATATATTTGCAAATCTCTTTGCCTCCATTTCTTTCTATTTAATTTTTCCTCTTTTAGCTACCTTTCTGTTTCTCCTCCTCTGTTCATGTGACTAAACAAGGCCATTAAATGTAATTGTTAACATGTTCAGCTATAGCCACCAAAAGGAAAACTGGTATCTGTTTCTCATTAAGTTGCTCTTAACTTTACAGGGAATAACACTGATTTGCTGACCTTGGGACAAATTGTCCCACGGTAGCCACGCTGTCCTGACTTAGTCAGCTCCATAGCATCTAAGCGAGGAGGGAGAGTTTAAGTTCCAGAACACTAGTGGATATGAGAGATAAGATAATAAATTTCTGGTACAATAAGAATGTTGTTTAGAATTCAACACATCTGCAGTAAGCCAGAAATCTTTTTGAAACTTTTACCCCAGTGAGACCCTTTCTTACCCACTACGCAATCTGGCTACATCTGAAGAAAGCATGGGAGAACGTGCGCTCATTAAGAGTTGAGCAGCTTTCTGATCCTCCTTCCTGTTTATGAAATGTTGGAAGACAAAGGTTTATTTTTGCTTTTACATTGTTGCAGTCTATTTTGTCCAGGTTAGTGGTTCTTTGGGTAGTTACACCCTATAAAAATATAGTAGAATTGTTTTCAAGCTGGTTTCAGTCAATTTTATGTAATAATCTCCACTTCCAAAGTTCTTCCCCCCTGGCCCCCTGTATTTCTCTACTCTCTTTTGTCCATGCTGCTCTCTATGGAATTACCTTCAAGGTGCTGAGTCTAACAGTTTTATGTGAAAAAGCCATGCTCATAATGTCTTTTCTCTGAGCCATTATTTTTTTCCACATGGAAGTATTTACTATGCATCACCTGAATCCATTTCTTGCCAGGAGGTTTAATTTTAATCAATATCTGTGTCTCAAAGCATTTATCAAGTTTTTCTTTCATGACTTCTAGTTTTTTGTTCGACTGTTCTTTAAAGTTGCTTCATTCTACTCAAAAAAATAACCAAATTTCCAGATTCTCCTTATTCTCCTTAATCATATTTGGGAACTTACTTATTTTCTTTTTCTGAGAGCATATCTCCCTTGGACTACTCTATAAAATGTAGATAAGAGTAAACAACACATGCTATTAACATTTTATGTTTCCAAATTCTTCTCGTAAAATACAAGATCATGCAATGCTATTTCTTTCAGGTGGTCATGGACTAGAGGTTCATCAAACATTTTACATAATACCAATGGCCATTCTACAGCCTCCAGTAACCGACCTGTCAACTAATTCTCAAGCCAATGCTACATATGTATATGAGTCAGAGAAGACCATGTTATGTTTCAGTAATAACTACAAAAGCACAATGGCTTATAACAAGAAAGTTTTATTTTTTGCTTCCAACATTGGGAGATAAGGTGGTATACTTCTATTAGAAGTCCTTGCACTGACATGAGCTGATGGAGCAGGAATATATAAAATGATTCCATTACAACTGCTGCAGGAAAAGAGAGCCCTGGTTGGTTTTGTATAACAATTAAATGATTGGCCTGAAAGTGAGATCTATCACTTATGTTTAAAATTCATGAACCTGAAGAATACACATGGCCGAAGACAACCCACAAGAGTCTCAAGATGTATCATTCTTCAGGGAGGGAAGGACAGGAGAATTGAAATATTTGTAAAATGTAGCAGTGTGTAGAATCATTATATTAGCCCCATTTCTTAAAACAAAGTAACTAACACTTGGAGGATCTGGAAACCTTAGGAAAAAAAATAGAATCATTATTTCATATTGGTTTCTCTTTCCAAATTGTTTGTTTTTTATTCTCATCACAACAGATTTTTTCCAAAAATTGCACCATCCTGAGATTTTCTCAAAGACAAATAAAACAAAGAGACAGGGATTGACGTGTAATATAAGGGACCAGAATGAATCCAAACAGAATATATCAAAAAAATAGAGACTGGGATAAAGATTTGGGTCTAACCAATATTTATAGAAATCCTAATATATACGTGATACTTAACTAATCACTTTCATTTCAGTAGTTATAGTTAATCCTCATAAAATATCCTGAAGAAAAATACCCATCCACAAGCAACTATGCAATTTAACTTCTTTAAAATAGGTTCTCTTTTCTACATATTATGATGATTGAAGAGAGAGAGAGAGAGTCAAATATAATTCATTTATGTATGTGGAAGAAATAATGGAACAGAACAAACAAGTCTGTGGCTCACATTGCACATGGGCTTGAGGCAATCCTAGATACTCTGTTGCCTCCCATACTCCAAATCATGTAAAGTGACCCTGGCTTTTTCTGTGAGAAGTATTTCCACAGAAAGTTCTTGGCCTAAAGGTCCTAACTATGATAAATGCATTCTCTCCAGATACAGATTTCTTCTCCCTCTCTAGCTTGCCTAGTGAGCTGAAGACTGTCCTTGATGGTGGTGTTAATAGACCTCTCTAGCCTGAAGGAAATTTTGCCTTTTCATAGTCAATAGACTCTAAGAATTTTGAAGAGAAAATATAGCCTGAAACTTATTTTAAAAGTGTAGCCACTCTTCTCTTTCTCTGAACAGCCTTCTTCTTGGAAATAAATTCTTTTTTTCTTCATGCATTGCCACACCATTGCCTTCAACTAGCGCTTGTTTTTTTTTTTTTTTTTTTTTTTTT
>NW_004443970.1:4567411-4615037 GCF_000243295.1 Trichechus manatus latirostris | reverse complement strand
TTTTTTTTTTTTTTTTTTTTTTTTTTAAATAGGCAGTTTCTCTTCTTCTTCACAACTCTTCTATCTTAAAACAATACTTTACCTTCTTGGAACTGCTGCACCTTCTGTTTCTCTTTCTTCCTTTTAATGCCAACCTTCTTGAATATATGGTTTATTCTGAGTACCTCAATTCCTTAAACACTACATGATCTGTCTTTTAACCCTTTACCTTCCCACCCTTCTGAAAAGATTCCCAGTGATTTTATTCATTCATTCATCAAATACTTATTGAATACCTCTGTGCACTACACTTGATTATAAGCAGTGTCTGTACAGCTGTGAATCACAATATACAGCACTGGCTCCCATACATTTTACATAAATATGTAAATAAAAATTATATTTACTACTATAAACCAGACATCAACCAACTATGTCCTGCAGGCTAAATTGAGTCTTTTTATGTAAACAAAGTTTTATTTTATTGGTTCTTAACTGAGGGCAATTTTGAACCCTGGAGGCATTTGGAAATGTCTAGAGACATTTTTGTTTGTCAGATATAGGGGGTGCTATTTGCTATTGACATCTTGGAGTCCCTGGGTGGTGGACACAGTTAACGAATGTGCTCAGTTGTTAACCAAAAGGTTGGAGGTTCAGTCACCCAGAAGAACCTTGGAAGAAAGTCCTGGCTGTCTACTTCTGAAAATCAATTATTGAGAACTCTATGGAGCACATTTCTACACATGGGTTTGCCATGAGTCAGAATTGATGGCAACCAGAGAGTCTAGCATCTAGTGGGTAGAGGCCAGAGGTACTGCTAAACATCCTGCAATGCACAGGACAGGTCCCTGTAGCAAAGAGTTGTCTGGTCTAAAATATCAATAGTGCCCATTGACATACAACCCATTTTCTATGGCTGCTTTTATTCCACCAAGGCAGAGCTGGGTACTTAAAACAGAGACTGCATGGCCTGCAAAGCCTAAAATATTTACTCTCTGACCATTTAAATAAAAAAATTTTGATTACCCCTGATATAAACTAAAATTCAGGAGGAAAATAAGATGCTGCAACAAAAGAGCAGGACTAAGATGAAAGGTGCAATTCTCAAAGAATGCTTCTCTGATAAATTAAGATCTGAGAACTGAGTAGAAGTTGACTAGGGGAATAGAGAAAAAAGAATATTCCAGATCTGGGAAAACTTTGCGTGACAGACTTGAGACAGAAAAGAACATGACTTATTCCATAAGCTGAAAGATGGCCAATTTGACTGCAGGATGATGAGAGAGAAGTGCGGGTGAGAGCTGAATAGAAAAGCAAGTAGGATTCAAGTCATGTAAGCCATGTTAAACCAAAAACCAAACCCACTGCCGTCGAGTCAGTTCTGACTCATAGCGACCCTAGAGGACAGAGTAGAACGGCCCATAGAGTTTCTAGGGAGCACCTGGTGGATTTGAACTGCCAAACTTTTGGTTAGCAGCAGAGCTCTTAACCACTACACCCATCAGGGTTTCCAAGCCATGTTAAGGAATTTGGATTTTTTGAGTGTAAGAGAAGGTATTGGGTTTTAAGCAGAGCACTGATATGATGGATTTATATTTTTAAAAAGATCAGGATGGAAGCTGCATAAATAACAGAATTTAGCAAGGAAAGATGAATGCAATTATACATTCAGGATAGAAAACACTAATGTATTCATTCTGCACATAGCAAGGAATGTAGGGTGCTTGGAATGAGAAGGGGCTTGTAGGGCAGGTACTAGAAGGGAGGGTCCTGGTATTACTCTGAAACATCTTTAATTGTGTGCTAAGGGGTTACGGTTTTATCCTACCATCATTGAAGTGCAAAAGCATGGCACGGTTATATCACTGCTGAGGATGTATAGATTTAGTAATAATGAGCCCGAGAGACTGGAGTATGGAAAGACTAGAGATAGTGAGGTCAGTGGGGATGCTGTTGGAGTAATCCACTGAAAAGAATAAGTCTCAGGATTCTGATGTTGTCAGTAGGCATGGAAGAGAAAGACAAGATCTGAGAGACATGAAAGTAGAACTAGCAGAATAAGGTGACAGATGAGATCCATGTGTGTGGGCTGAGAGTTATGATAAAAAAATAAGAGACAGGGAAAGACTGGAGAGTGGTCCGGGGCTGGGATGCTGACTGCTCCGGAAAGTCCTTTGAGGAACAAACCCCTTCCACTCCGTTCCCTGTTGCACTCCTTCCTCTGGCTATACGTTTATTCTCATAGGGCAAAATATTAACATTCATGTTCTAAGCAGGAGAATTAAAAAAGGAGAGTGGGGTATGGATAAAAGAATTCCAACCACATGCACTAGCTTTCTTTTCTTTCTTTTCTTTTCTTTTTTTCATTTAAAGAGAAAAATTCTGACATTACTAGAATAGATTTAGTAAAACATAGTCACATTGAAGCATTTACTAGCAAAGGGGGCTGAAAAAACTAGTCTTTATTCTTCACTACCATGAGCTTAAGCAGGATGTGGGGATTAGTTTGTTGGGGCAGAAGCAAAAATAGTCAGGAACAACAGGCATTCTTGATTACAGTGGCAACATGCATAAGTATGTATGCTTCTGGTTTCTAGAGACACAATCTTAGTCCTGGGATTCTGAAAACCAAAAGAAAGAAAGAAAGAGAGACAGAGAGGCAAAATGAGACAGAGAAAGAAAGAAGAAAAAGAACTACATGCAAGTCAGCAACTCCAGCAACTCAGGAGAATAGGTTAGAGTTATACTGAAGTACTTAGGACTGGGAACCCTGGTGGTGCAGTGGTTAAGAGCTGCAAACTGCAGATTGCAAAGGTTGGCAGTTCAAATCTACCAGCTGCTCCTTGGAAACCATATGGGGCAGTTCTACTATGTCCTATAATTTTGCTATGAGTCAGAATTGACTCGAAGGCAACAGTTTTTTTTACGTATGACTGCATCTCACTCTCATGTATAATTTTTTTATGTTTCCAAAATCCAAATATGTCCCAGCTTCTTTAAAAAAAAAAAAAACTTTTTTTGATGAAGTAAGTACACAACATTTTCATAGGTTCTACAGGTTGATAGAAAATAATATTGTCTAAATTTGAATATAAGCTAAATCTTATCTGACGTATCGGAATAGAAGTCACAATACTTAATATGCAGTCTTAATGGTATGTATGTCAGGAAAAAAATGTGTGTACTGCCTTCTGTAAGTGTGTGAGTGTGTGGGTGTGTGTGTGTGCAGAAAGTGGGTGTGTTTACTAATCATATATAAGCCTCCAGCAGCCTTTAATAATGATTTAGCCAACTCCTTCCTCACTATCTCTCTCCTTGTGTTAGTCCCCTAATTACTCACATCATACTCATAGGATTATCAAAGGATAAAGCCTAAGACAAATTAAAGAAAGAGGACTGGATTTCTACATCAGAATTAGCTTCCCTGTTTGTCAAAAATCCATACGCCAACAACAACAACAACAACAAATGCATATGCCTGGAGAAATAAAAATCACCTGAGGTCTTAAGAATTCTCAGAAGATTATATGCACTCTAAAGGTTATGAACCATAACTTCTGTGACTGAGTCAGTCACCTTGATTGTTCTGATAATAGAAAGAAAACTGGGCCACGGTGAACCTGCAGTAGGGAGATTTTGAGACCCTTAATTTCAGTTTCTGTCTTGTGTGTACTTGCTGTTTGCCATGGAGAGTTGTTGTAGTTGTCATTGTTGTTAGGTACCTTCATGTAGGTTCCTACTCATGTTGTTGTTGGTATTAAGCGCCATCCAGTCGGTTCCAACTTACAGTGACCCTGTGTACAACAGAACAAAACATTGCCCGGTCTTATGCCATCTTCACAGTCATTGCTATGCTTAAGCTTATGGTTGCAGCCACTGTTCAATCCATCTCTTTGAGGGTCTTCCTCTTTTTTGTTGATCCTCTATGCTATCAAGTGTCATGGTTTCAATTATGTCCCCCAGAAAATGTGTGCATCAATTTGGCTGGGCCATGATTCACAGAATTGTGTGGTTAGCCTCCATTTTGTGATTGTAATTTTATGTTAAAGAGGATTAGGGTGGGATTGTAATCCACCCTTACCCAGGTCACATCCCTGATCCAATGTAAAGGGAGTTTCCGTAGGGTGTGGCCTGCACCACCTTTTACTTTACAAGAGATAAAAGGAAAGGGAAGCAAGCAGAGAATGGGGGACCTCATACCACCAAGAAAGAAGCACCGGGAGCAGAGTGCGTCCTTTGGACCCCAGGTTCCTGCTCAGAGAAGCTCCTAGTCCAGGGGAAGACTGATGATGATGAGGACCTTACTCCAGAGCCAACAGAGAGAGAAAGTCTTCCCCTGAGCTGACACCCTGAATTTGGACTTCTAGCCTACTAGACTATGAGAAAATAAATTTCTTCTTCTTAAAACCATCCACTTGTGGTATTTCTGTTAGAGCAGCACTAGATGACTAAGACATAGAGCATGATAGTCTTCTTCCAGGACTGGTCCCTACTGATCACATGCCCAAAATACTTGATGCAAAGTTTCACCATCATCCCTTCTAAGGAGTATTCTGGCTGCACTTCTTCCAAAACAGATTTGTTTGTTTTTTCTGGAAATCCATGGTATATTCAGTATTCTTTGCCAACACCATAGTTCAAAGGCATCAATACTTCTTCAGTCTTCCTTACTCGTTGTCCAGCTTTCACATACATATGAGGTGATTGAAAACAGCATGGATTGGGTCAGGCCCACCTTAGTCTTTATAGTGACATGTTTGCTTTTTAACACATTAAAGAGGTCTTTTGCAGGACATTTGCCCAATGAAATGTGTCATTTGATTTCTTCACTGTTGCTTCCATGGGCGTTGATTACAGATCCAAATAAAATGAAATTTTTTACAACTTCAGTCTTCTCTCCGTTTATCATGATGTTGCTTATCGGTCCAGTTGTGAGGATTTTTGTTTTCTTTATTTTGATGTGCAATCCATAATGAAGGCTATGATCTTTGATCTTCATTAGTAAGTGTTTCAAGTCCTTTTCTCTTTTAACAAGCAAATGGTGTTATCTGCATATCACAAGTTGTTAATGAGTCTTTCTCCAATCCTGATGCTATGTTCTTCTTCATGTTGTCCAGCTTTTTGGATTATTTGCTCAGCTTACAAATTGAGCAAATAATCTTTCTTAACTTTAAACTACCCAGCATCCCCTTGTTCTGTTCAAATGACTGCCTCCTGTTCTTTGTACAGGCTCCTCATGAGCACAATGAAGTGTTCTGGAATTTCCATTCTTTGCAATGTTACTCATAATTTGTTATGATCCACACAGTATAATGCCTTTGCATAGTCAATAAAACACAGGTAAACATCTTTCTTGTATTCTATGCTTTTAGTCATGATTCATCTGACATCGGCAATGATATTCCTAGTTCCACATCCTCGTCAGAATCCAGCTTCAATTTCTGGCAGTTCCCTGACTATGTACTGCTGCAACCACTTTTGAATGATCTTCAGCAGAATGTTACTTGTGTGTGATATTGATATTGTTCAATAATTTCCACATTCTGTTGGGTCACCTTTCTTTGGAATGGGTACAGATATGGATAACTTCCACTCGGTTGACCAGGTAGCTATCTTTCAAATTTCTTGACATAGACCAGTGAGCACTGCATCCTTTTTTGAAACGTCTGAATTGGTATTCTGTCAATTCATGGAGCCTTGTTTTTTTTTTTTTTTTTTTTTCATATTATCTTCAGTGCAGCTGGGACATCTTCCTTCAGTACCATTGGTTCTTGATCATATGCTACCTCCTGAAATGGTTGAACATCAACCAATTCTTTTTGGTACAGTGACTCTGTGTATTCCTTCCACATTCTGTTGATGTTTCCTGCATTGTTTAATATTTTCCCCATAGAATTGTTCAATACTGCAACTCAAGGCTTGAATTTTTTCTTCAGTTCTTTCAGCTTCAGAAATGCTGAGAGTGTTCTTCCCTTTTGGTTTTCTAATTCCAGGTCTTTGCACATGTTATTATAACACTTTACTTTGTCTTCTCAATCAGCCCTTTGAAATCTTCTGTTCAGCTCTTTTACTTCATCATTTCTTCCATTTCCTTAGCTACTTGGCATTCAAGAGCAACATTCAGCGTCTCTTCTGATATTCATCTTGGTCTTTTCTTTCTTTTCTGTGTTTTTAAAGACCTCTTGCTTTCTTCATGTATGATGTCCTTGATGGCTTTCCACAACTCGTCTGGTCTTCGATCATTGGTGTTCATTGCACTAAATCTATTCTTGATAAGGTCTTTAAATTCAGGTGTGATATAGTCAAGGTCATACTTTGGCTCTCCTGGACCTGTTCTAATTTTCAAATTCAACTTCAACTTGTATATGAACAATTGATGGTCTGTTCCACAGCGTGCCCTTGCCTTGTTCTGACTGATGATACAGAGCTTTTGATAGTGTTTCTATAGATGTAGTCGAGTTAACTCCTTTCTATTCCATCTGACGAGGTCCATGTGTATAGTCGCCATTTATGTTCTTGAAGAAAAGGTATTTGCAATGAAGAAGTCATTCGTCTTGCAAAATTCTATCATGCCATCTCTGTTGTTATTTCCATAACCAAGGCCATATTTTTGAACTACTGATCCTTCTTCTTTGTTTACTACGTTAGCATTCTAGTCGCCAGTGATTATCAATGCAGCTTGATTGCATGTTTAATCCAGAAGTTGGCAAAAATCTTCAATTTCTTCATCTTTCACCTTGGTGGCTGGTGTATAAATTTGAACAATAGTCATATTAACTGGTCTTCCTTGTAGGCGTATGGATATTATTCTATCACTGACAGCTTTTCAGGATAGATCTTGAAATATTCTTTTTGACAATGAACGTGACTCTATTCCTCTTCAATTTGTCATTCCTGGCATAGTAGACCATATGATTGTCTGATGTAAAATGGCCAATACCACTCCATTTCAGCCCACTAAATCCTGGGATATCTATCTTTATGTGCTGCATTTCATTTTTACGACTTCCAATTTTCTTGATTTATACGTCATACATTCTACATTCCAATTATTAAAGGATATTTGCAGTTATTTCTTCTCATTTTCAGTATTGCCACATCAGCAAATGAAGGTCTCAAAAGCTTGACTCCATCCATGTCATTAAGGTCTACTCTACTTTGAGGAGGCAGCTCTTCCCAAGTCGTGTTTTGAGTGCCTTCCAACCTGAGGAGCTCACCTTCCAGCACTATATCAGACAATGTACTGCTGCTATCTTCCTGTCTTAAAACAAGTCATGGATTTGTTTTAATTTTCTTCAGCTTCAGCTTGAACTTACATATGAGCAATTGATGGTCTGTTCCAGATTCCCCCTGGTCTTGTTCTGACTGATGATACTGAGCATTTCCATCATCTCTTTCTACAGATAGAGTCGATTTGATTCCTGAGTATTATATCTTGGGAGGTCCACATTTAGTCGCTATTAATGTTGTTTACAAAAGGTATTTACAATGACTAGAGTAGGGACCCAACTTAAAATTTCTGTATATGGGGACTTGCTATTCACTTCAGTAGCTTCTGAATTCTCCATGGATTCTGAATTTAAAGTTGAGTTCACATTGACAAGATGTTATCTTCCCCCTTCTGTGCCCCTCTCCATCTCTCAGAAAATTTTCGAAATTCATCTGATCCTTTAACAATTAAATTTTTCATCTAAATCAATCCTTACATTTTTTCCATCTCTGTATTACCTAGTGTAATGGTTAATGTTATAGGTCAACTTGGCTGGATTACGATTCCTATTTGTTTGGCAGGTGCTCTTCCATAACGTAATCACTTTCCATTTTGTGACCTGATGTAAGCAGCCAATAAATTGAAAGAGGAGTTTCCCTGAGGGTGTAGCCTGCCTCCAGTATATAAATGGATGTTTTGGCAAAATCTTGATCTCTCTCTGGACCCTGCAATCTTCTAGTACCCTGACCCCCAATTCTTGCAGTGTAAGCCTGCCCAAGTCACCGTCCTGCAAATTTTGTATTCACCAGTCCCTGCAACCTTGAAAGCCAGCAGAAGTCTCCAGTCTGCCACCAACCCCACAGATATGAGATTTACCGGTCCCAACAATTGTGTGAACCATTTCTTTGAAGTGAATATCTTTATATTTATAGATACATTTCACTTGTTTTGCTTCTCTAAAGAACACAGACTAAGACACCTAGATATTTACAACTTACCTTCTCTTGACGTATTACTCAAAAACTTCTTTATTTGAAAGTCAAGGAAGAGATAACCATATCAAACTATAAAAAGAAAGAAAAAAAATACAAAACAAGAACATTGAATCTCATAAACATAAACCATATTACATCAATCTTCAGGTAAGATCCTTAATTCTTCAAGGGACTTAGGAGAACTCTTTCTGCAAATCACAGTAATAATCCTTAGGTAAGCAATTTATAAATAAAGCTTCCAGAATAGGAAATTTACAAGTAACGTATTTGCCATTACTAATTAGTTATTACCCTTCTATAAAGATTAATGTGTTGGTCTCAGTTTGAGGTGAACTCTCACCTCCTTGGTTTAACAAATACTTTGGTTGTCAGAAAATCCCTGGTCTCATTAGCAGAAAAAAATTTCCCTGTGCCAAGAATTCCTCAAGTTGAACTGGCTGAAGAGAACACTGTTATTTAAAGTATTTTATCTTCATTTTTAAAAAATTTTCTATGATTAATGGATGACAAGCCTTGGAGCCTCTCCTAGATGCCCAGGCCTTGGTTGTGATGATACTCTTGTAAATGACCAGGACACGAGTAATTGCAGGTCAAAGTCTGCATGGTAGAAGTGATGGTGCCTGGAATGAGAAACGTGACCCCTGTTGATTCCCTCGGGTTATGAGGGCCACTTGGAAGGCCTGTAATATGAACTAGGATTACTTTGGGCTGGATGTATTTTAATACAGACTTGTTTTTTCCTCTTCTGGATGGGAAATGCCCAACCTGAAACTAATTAATCTCTCTCTCTCACACACACATACACACATGCACGCACACACACACAATATACACATAATATTGACAAATAAAATAAAGATAAACCCTTTTTATATATATATTTTTTTATGCACTATTTCACTGGACGTATACATCCGTGGTTCTTGGATCAGTTTTCTCCTTCTAAAATTTGTATAAATATGTGTTTTACTTTTCTTCTTAAACAAAAATGCAATGGCGTTGTAGACACATTTAGGAAATAAAAATAAGCCTGAAAGTGACTGGAAAATCAAAATCATTCACAGCCTCATCCACCCAGGCGATCCTCTCCTAATCTGTATATACTGCTAGATTTTCTTCTCTCTCTCTCTGTCTCTTCTTTCTTTCTCTCTCTCCAAATAGAGTTTGTTTACTTTTTAATTTTACTTTTACCAAACAGATAATCATACTATATAGACCTAATCGTGACTTTTTTTTTTTTCACTTGAGAGTATATTGGAATCCTCTTTCAAAGATATAGGATTATGTTTTCATGGCTGCCCAGTTAATATTATTTTTATGGAGATCTAATTCACAAAACATAGAATTCACCACTTTAAAGCATTTAATTCAGTAGTTTTTAATATATTCACTATCTTGTATAACCATTGCCACTATCTATTTCCAAATGACTTTCATCACCTCAAAAAAGAATCCTGTACCTATAAGCAGTCAGTACTAATGCCCTGCTCTCTCCATTTCCTGGCAATCACTAACTTACATTTTGTGTCTAAGAGTCAATAATGCAAAGAAAGTACAAACAAATGTTTCAGGTGATTTCAAAAGACAAAAAAACTGGCAAGACTCTTGCAAAATACGAAGTTGAATTGTGATAAACAGCAAATAATAACACAATTGACAAACAAAATTACATTCATATTAAAGATTACAAGCGCTAGGAGGACCTGGAAATATGACTGTCACTTTTGGCTAGGGTGGTCAAGGAGAGATTTCTGAAGGAGATACAACTTAACTATCGTCTTGAAGGATGCACTGGATTTGAACTGAGGAAAGGATTTGAGAGGATATTCTAAGTCAGAAGCAGTAGAACAGTGTTTGGCAACCAGGAGACTGCTTGCATTCAGATCTTTGTCCTACAACCTACTGAAACAAGTTCCTTAATCTTTCTAAGCTTCGGTTTCCCATTTTTTTAAATGAGAATAATATCATTATCAACTTCTTTTGGTGGCTGTGTAGATTAAATGACAGTTTAGCACAAATTTTGACATTTAAAAAGCACTCACTAAACTAATATCATATTTATAATTAATCAGAGGTGATAGAAGAGAATATGCCTGACATATGTAATGGCTGTAATGTGGGACAGGACCAGGATAATGTGAAGAAGGCCATGTAATTTAACACAAAGTAGTTCTGAGAAAAATGTCTCAGTAACCACTGACTTATTGAAGTCTTCAAGGCATTTTTGAGGAATGTCCTATGAGTAACTTTAACTTTAACACAGACATAGAATAGAGAACTCTAGGTCTAGTATTTGGAGGTAACTGTACAAATTTAGTGATGCTGGTTTGGTGAAAAGTCCTTGCTTTGGGTCCCAGTGCAGTCAAGAACACGATGTGAATTTAGGATTTTTGTTTACACTACTTAGTAGTCAGAAAGGAGCCCTGGCAGTGCAGTTGTTAAGAGTGAGGCTGCTAACCCAAAGTTCAGCAGTTCAAATCTGCCAGGCACTCCCTGGAAACTCTATGGGACAGTTCTACTCTGTCCTATAGGGTCACTATGAGTCAAAATCAACTCAACAGCGAAAGGTTTGGATTAGATTTAGTAGTCAGAAAATAGATTGGCTGACCTGATTTCTAAGGTATGCTTTGGCTCCACATTACTATAATCACTATTGATAGATAATGTTTATCGAACACCTATAATGTGTTCAATATAGATAGCATTCTACTAAGTGCTTTACATTTAATATCACAACAACCATTGCTGTCATTGTTCTTAGGTGCCATCCGGTCGATTTCGACTCATAGCAACCCTATGTACAACAGAAAGAAACACTGCCCGGTCCTGCACCATCCTTGCAATCCTTGTTATGCTTGAGCCCATTGTTGCAGCCACCATGTCAATCCATCTCTTTGAGAGACTTCCTGTTTTTTGCTGACCCTCTACTTTATCAAGCATGATGTCCTTCTCCAGGGACTGATCCCTCCTGATAACATGTCCAAAGTATGTCAGACAGAGTCTCGCTAAACTTACCTCTAAGAAGCATTCTGGTTGTACTTCTTCCAAGACAGATTTGTGTATTCTTTTGGCAGTCCATGTTATATTCAATATTCTTCGCCAACAGCACAATTCAAAGGTGTCAATTCTTCTTCAGTCTTCCTTATTCATCGTCTAGCTTTCATATACATATAAGGAGATCAAAAACACCATGGCTTAGGTCAAACGAACCTTAGTCTTCAAGGTGACATCTTGGCTTTCCAACACTTTAGAGAGGTCTTTTGCAACAGATTTGCCTTCTTGACTGCTACTTCCTTGGGTGTTGATTGTGGATCCAAGTAAAATTAAACCCTTGACAACTTCAATCGTTTCTCCGTTTATCGTGATGATGCTTATTGGTCCAGTTGTGAGGATTTTTGTTTTCTTTATGTTGAAGTGTAATCCATACTGAAGGCTGTGGTCTTTGATCTTCATCAGTAAGTGCTTCAAGTCCTCTTCACTTTCAGCAGTCAAGGTTGTGTCATCTGCATAATGCAGGTTATTAATGAGTTTTCCCCCAATCCTGATGCTGTGTTCTTCATATAGTCCAGCTTCTCAGATTATTTGCTCAGCATACAGATTGAATAGGTATGGTGAAAGGATACAACCCTGCCACACACCTTTCCTGACTTTAAACTACTCAGTATCCCCTTGTACTGTTCTAACAACTGCCTGTTGATCTATGTACAGGTTCCTCATGAGCACAATTAAGTGTTCTGGAATTCTCATTCTTCATAATATTACCCATACTTTGTTATGATCCACACGGTCAAATACCTTTGCATAGTCAATAAAACACAGGTAAACATCTTTCTGGTATTCTCTGCTTTCAGCCAGGATCCATCTAACATCAGCAATGATATCCCTGGTTTTCCGTTTGAATCTAGCTTCAATTTCTGGCAGTCCTCTGTCAATGTACTACTGCAGCCACTTCAGAATGGTTTTCAGCAAAATATTACTTGTATGTGATATTAATGATACCGTTTGATAATTTCTGCATTTGGTTGGATCACTTTTCTTGGGAATAGACATAAATATGAATCTCTTCCAGTCGGTTGACCAGGTAGCTGTCTTCCAAATTTCTTGGCATAGATGAGTGAGCACTTTTAGGGCTACGTCCATTGGGTGGAACATCTCAGTTGGTATTCTGTCAATTCCTGGGGGCTTGTTTTTTGCCAATGCCTTCAGTGCAGCTTGGACTTCTTACTTCAGTATCATTGGTTCTTGATAATATGCTACCTCCTGAAATGATTGAATGTCGACCAGTTCCTTTTGGTATAGTGACTCTATTCCCTCCATCTTCTTTTGATGCTTCCTGCCTCATTTCATATTTTCCCAGTAGAATCCTTAAGTATTGCAACTCAAGGCTTGAGTTTTTTCTTCAGTTCTTTCAGTTTGAGAAATACCTAGTGTGTTCTACCATTTTTATTTTCTATCTCCAGGTCTTTCCACATGTAATTATAATATTTTACTTTGTCTTCTGGAGACCCCTTTAAAATCTTCTGTTCAGCTCTTTTACTTCATCATTTCTTCCTTTTGCTTCAGCTACTCGAAGTTCAAAAGCAAGTTTCAGAATCTCTTCTGACATTCATTTTGGTCTTTTCTTTCTTTCCTGTCTTTTTAATGATCCGTTACTTTCTTCATGAATGGTCTCCTTGATGTCATTCCCCAACTCTTCTGGTCTTCGGTCATTAGTGTTCAATGCATCAAATATATTCTTGAGATGGTCTCTAAATTCAGG
The DNA here is from genome assembly GCF_000243295.1 of Trichechus manatus latirostris. NCBI lineage: Eukaryota > Metazoa > Chordata > Mammalia > Sirenia > Trichechidae > Trichechus > Trichechus manatus. The sequence goes on along the minus strand of NW_004443970.1, from coordinate 4,602,094 downwards.
TGGGATATACTCAAGGTTGTACTTTGCCTCTTGAGGACTTTTTCTAATTTTCTTCAGTTTCAACTTGAACTTGTGTATGAGCAATTGATGGTTTGTTCTGCAGTCAGCTCCTGGCCTTCTTCTGACAGATAATATTGAGCTTTTCCACAGAAGTAGTCTATTTGATTCTTGTGTATTCCACCTGGCAAGGTCCATGTGTATAGTCACCATTTATGTTGGTGAAAAAAGGTATTTATAATGAATAGGTCGTCGGTCTTTCCAAATTCTATCATGCAATCTCTGGCATCATTTCTATCACCAAGGCCATATTTTTCAACTACTGATCCTTCTTGTTTGTTTCCAACTTTTGCATTCCAATCATCAGTAATTATCAATGTATCCTGATTGCATATTTGATCAATTTCACACTGCAGAAGTTGGTAAAAATCTTCAATTTCTTCATCTTTGGCCGTAGTGGTTGGTGGGTATGTTTAAATAACAGTCGTATTAACTGGTCTTCCTTGTAGGCCTATGGATATTATCCTATCACTGACATCGTTGTACTTCAGGATAAATCTTGAAATGTTCTTTTTGATGATAAATGCAATGCCATTCCTCTTCAAGCTGTCATTCCTGGCATAGTAGACCATATGATTGTCCAATTCAAAATGGCAAATACCAGTCCATTTCAGTTCACTAATGCATAGGATATTGACATTTATGTGTTCCATTTCATTTTTGACAATTTCCAATTTTCCTAGATTCATACTTCATACATTCCATGTTCCGATTATTAGTGGATATTTGCAGCTGTTTCTTCTCATTTTGAGTCATGCCACATTAGCAAATGAAGGTCCCGAAAGCTTGACTCCATCCACGTCATTAAGATAGACTCTACTTTGAGGAAGCAGCTCTTCCCCAGTCATATTTTGAGTCCCTTCCAACCTGGGGGGCTCATCTTCCAGCACTATATCAGAAAATATGCTGCTATTCATAAGGTTTTCACTGGCTAATTCTTTTTATAAGTAGACTGGTGTATCCTTCTTCCTAGTCTTAGTCTAGAAGTTCCCCTGAAATCTGTCCACCATAAGTGAACCTGCTGGTGTTTGAATACCAGTGGCATAGCCTCGAGCATCACAGCAACACTCAAGCCCCCACAGTACGACAAACTGACAGACACATGGTGGTTAACAATCATATAGTATATTTATTATTACTAATTCCATATTATAGATAAGAAAAATAAAAACCAATGAGGTTAATTTTCCCAAAGAAAGATGAAACAGACATCTGCCAATCATCTTGTCTAGCATCATGACTCCACCAGTCATCTCTTAGTTTGTCATACTGTGGTGGCTTGTGTGTTGCTGTGATGCTCGAAGCTATGCCACTAGTACTTCAAGTTCCAGCAGGGTCATCCATGGTGGACAGGTTTTAGTGGAGCTTCCAGACTAAGACAGCCTAGGAAGAAGGACCTGGGATCTACTTCAGAAAAAATTGGCCAGTGAAAACCTTATGAATAGCAGCAGAACATTGTCTGATAAAATGTCGGAAGATGAGCCCCTCAGTTTGGAAAATACTCTAAATATGACTATGTAAGAGCTACCTTCTCAAAGTAGAGTCAACCTTAATGATGTGGATGAAGTCAAGCTTTCAGGACACTCATTTGCTGATGTAGCATGACTCAAACTAAGAAGAAACAGCTGCAAACATCCATTTATAATCAGAAAGTAAAATGTACCAAGTATAAATCTAGGAAAATAGACAGTTCTTAAAAATTAAATAGAATGCTAGAAGGTACATATCATAGGCATTTGTGAGCTGAAATGAAGTGAGGTGGTGTTCTTCTTCATACAGTTCAGCTTCCTGAATTTTTTGTTCAACATACAGATTGCATAAGTATGGTGAAAATATACAACCTAAGGCACACCTGTCCTGATTTTAAACCATGCAGTATCCCATTGTTCTATTTAAACGACTGCCTCTTGGTCTACATACAGGTTCTGCATAAGCACAATTAAGTGTTCTGAAATTCCCATATTATTCATAATTTATTGTGATCCACACAGGTGAATGCCTTTGCATAGTCAATAAAATACAAGTAAACATCTTTCTGGTATGTCCTGTTTTCAGCCAAGACCCATTTGACATCAGCAATGATATTCCTTGTTCATGTTCTTTTTTGAATCTGACTTGAATTTCTATCAGTTTCCTGTTCATATACTGCTGCAACCATTTTTGAATTATCTTCAACAAAATTTTACTTGTGTGTGATATCAATTATATTGTTCAATAATTTCTGCATTCTGTTTGATCACCTTTCATTGGAATGGCCACAGATATGGATCTTTTCCAGCTGGATGAACACGTAGCTGTCTTCCAAATTTCTTGGCATAGATGAGTGAGCACTTCCACTGTTGCATCAGTTCCTTGAAATATCTCAATTGATATTTTTTAGATTCCTAGAGCCTTGTTTTTTCCCATTGCTGTCAGTGCATCTTGGACTTCTTCTTTCAGTGACATCGGTTCTTGATCATATGCTACCTCCTGAAATCGTTGAATGCCAACCAATTCTTTTTGGTACAGTGACTCTTAGTATTCCTCCCATCTGCTTTTGATGATTCCTATGTTGTTCAATATTTTGCTCATATTATCCTTCAGTATTACAACTCAAGGCTTGTTTTTTTTTATTCAGTTATCTCAGCTTGAGGAATGCCAAGCATGTTCTTCTCTTTTGGTTGTCTAACTCCAGGTCTTTGTACATTTTATTATAATACTTTACTTTGTCTTCTCGAGCTAACTTTTGAAACCTCTGTTCAGCTCTTTTACTTCATCATTTCTTCCATTTGCTTTAGCTACTCCATGTTCAAGAGCAAGTTTCAGTCTTTTGACATCCATTTTGGTCTTTTCTTTCTTTTTAATTACCTTTTGCTTTGTTCTTGTATGATGTCCTTGATGGCATCCCACAGCTTTCTTGTCTTCGGTCTTTAGTGTTCAATGTGTCCAATGTATTCTTGAAACAGACTCTAAATTCAGTGGGATATACTCAGGGTTGTACTTCAGCTCTTGCAGACTTGTTTTAATTTTCTTCAGCTTCAACTTGAACTTGCATATGAGCAATTGATGGTCTATTCTGCAGTCAGCCCTTGGTCTTGTTTTGACTGATGATACTGAGCTTCTCCCTAGTATTTTTCCACAGATGTAGTCGATTTGATTCCTGTGTATTCCATCTGGTGAGTTCCACATGTATAGTCGCCTTTTATGTTCTTGTAAAAAGATATTTCCAATGAATAGTCATTGGTCTTGCAAAATTTATCATGCAATCTCTGGCATCATTTCTATCACCAAGGCCATGTTTTCCCAACTACTCACCTTCTTCTTTGTTTCCAACTTTCACATTCTAATCACCAGTAATTATCAATGCATCTTGATTGCATGTTTGATTAATTTCAAACTGTAGAAGTTGATAAGTATTCTTCAATTTCTTCATGTTTGGCATTATTGGTTGTGTGTAATTTGAATAATAGTCATATTAACTGGTCTTCCTTGTAGGTGTATGGATATTATCCTATTACTGACAATGTTGTACTTCAGGATACATCTTGAAATGTTCTTTTTGAAAATGAATGTGACACCATTCCTCTTTAATTTTTCATTCGCATCATAGTAGACCATATGATTGTCTGATTCTGTGGTAGAACAAGCAGTTCTGCTTCAGGTGATGTTCTTGGGACACTGGAATTATTAGAAGTTTTAAAATGACCTCACACAGAGTTGGTGTTGGCTGCAGCCTGGCAGCTCTGCTGGGCTGATGATCTGAGGCCTCAGTACTTCTACACGGGGGCCTTTTATGTGGCTGTTTGAGCTTCATCACAGAATGACACTTAAGTTCCAAGAAGGAGCATTCCAAGAAAAAGGAAGAGAAAACTACCAGTTTTCTTAGGACCTAGGTTCAAAAGTAGTTCCAAAATAACAATTCTGCCTTATCCCATTGAACATAGCAGTCAAGAAGCCAGTAAAGATTCAAGGGCAATAGAAATAAACTTTGTCTCTCAATAGGAGAATGACATGAACTTACATGGAGAGAAAAAATTAATGGTGATACTCTGGTAGTCATCTACTGCATGTCCCATTTAAGTTCTAACAAGAGTACAGCTGCCTATTGGGTCCTGTCTTAGTTTCTAGTGCTGCTATAACAGAAATACCACATGCGGATGGCTTTAACAAAGAGAAATGTATTTTCTCACAATCTAAGAGGCTGGAAGTCCAAATTCAGGGCATCAGCTCCAGGGGAAGGCTTTCTCTCTCTGTCGGGTCTGGAGGAAGATCCTTCTCATTAATCTTCCCCTGGACTAGGAGCTTCTCTGTGCAGAAATCCCAGGTCCAAAGGACATGCTCTGCTCCCAGCATTGCTTTCTTGTGTGGTATGGGGTCCCTTGTCTCTCTGCTCGCTTCTCTCTTTTACTTCCCAAAAGAAGCTGGCTCAAGACACAATCCAATCCTGTAGATTGAGTCCTGCCTCATCAACACAACTGCCACCCACTCCCCCCACCATTAACATCATAGAGGCAGAGTTTACAACACATAGGATGACAAAATAGTGAACAATCATATAATACCAGGAATCATGGCATAGCCAAACCGATACACACATTTTGAGGGGAACACAATTCAATCCATGATAGGTCCTAAATCATCTTAATTTCTGATCACCATATGTTCAGGAGGAAATATCTATTGTGCAGCTTAGGCATCCCTGTCTAGCCTGTTTCCATGAGTGGCTGCAAGTAGCATTGTGTAGTACAGCAAAGGCTATTATTTGGGCAACTGATTTTGATTTCACATAAAAACAGAATATACATATGATGGCCCAATAATAATGACATGGTTATTATAGTGGTTCAGAAAGGTATTTCTAAACACTTGCTATTTGTCAGTTTGTTTTTGCCATTGATGGGTCTGAGATGCTGTTATTTAATGCATTTGACAATGGATTATAGTAGAATTAAATGCTAGTGGAAAACAAAGTTCTGTTAATGGCTCTGAATAATCTAAATGTAGAAATTATTCTGGTTCAATGGAGGGTAAAATTATAGGATGTTGAATTCTTTCCAACAAGATGAATTGGGAAGATGAGATATGGAGATTAAATGCACAGTACTGTACAGAACTGTACTGTTACACCAGGAAGAAAATTATGCAGGGAGGGTGGGAAATAATGACAGAATCCTAGAACACTGAAAAGGGGATTCCAGTTCATTAACTATATGGCTGTCATGGAGCTCACATATTGTGCAATAATTTAGTAAAGATAAATAGTTATAAAGACTCCTCCTGTTCAGTGATAAAATTCCTGACTATTGAAAAGGTTTTGCATTTGTGGATGAATGGCCCTTGCCAGATAAAACTAAAATGAAGACATGTCAGCTCATTTTATCTGCTCTGATGGTTTTTAAAGGAAAGTAGTAGACTTATTCTCTGCTGTTTTTTTAAAGGTGGGATAGGCAATTTAAGATCTTACAATATTCTCTGTAGTAAATATTTATTCTTACTAATGCATTATTATATATTTCAAAGCTGCTTACTAAAAAGAAATCAGTATTTAACATGAAAATCCTTTATTGATTATGTACATGTTCAATCCAGTTTTCTTTGAATAGCTACACAGCATGTCATACCACGATAGGCACTGGTTCTGCAAAGGTGAATTAAATAAATTCTCTTTCCTCAACAAGCTGCTTTCTATTTAGTTAAGGGGTTAAATACGCTAAAAACATTAATAAAAAATGTCATTTTAATAAACCATTTGGGGCATTTGTAGGCCATTTTGACATTACAGGTTTGGTGATGGTCTGGATTAGATGCTTCAGGGAAGACTTCACAGAGGAGATGGCATTTGACAAGAGGCTTAGGGAATATGGATATTACAGAAAGGTGAGAAAACATGTATAAAAGCATGAAAGTGTAGCATTATGGGTGTGAGATGTTATTGAGTGTGGGTAGACATGGGGAAAGAATGCTAGACATGAATTGCAAATATTGGCAGAAATCGTGATAAGGGTTCTGGTACGTCAAAATATAGGAGTTTAATGATCCTATGAGTAATGAATACGTATCATACAGCGTAGGCTAGGTTTTCTCTGGCAGAGAAAGGCATCCTGATCTCAGTATCCACAACAACAAATATTAATTTTCTCCTCACAAAATGCAAGTCAGTTGTCTCTTTACTCCATGTTGTCTTCACTCTGGAACCCAAGCTCATGAAACAATGTCTATTTGGGTGAGTACTAGCCGTCATGGTGGCAGAATATTAGAACAGTCTTAACTAAGCAATGCTTCTTAACACTCTAAGCCAGAAATGGCACATGCGCCTCAGCTCCCATTTTACAGTATTTTTCACAAATAACTTGCCTACTTACTTACACATATAATGCATGGAAATGATGAAATTAATAAAACAGTTCTGGCATAGCATGCCGATGCATATACCATGCATGTCTCATGACATTTCTAAAAGTGGATTTTGTTCTCACTCATCCGTCCTCCCATATTACAGGTAAATGAGATCATTCTGTTCGTATTCTTTTGTTCTGTTCATTTTGTTTGATCTCCTGCTTATGTGTATAAAAATAGTCCAAAAATGTTACTTTTTATAATAATTGTATAATAAAGATATAAGCCATGGTCAATAAGTAACGGATCGAGTTTGGTAGTCTCCCAGTAATCGAAAAATAAACAACTGAAACTGTGTATTTTTTTCTATTAATTTCAAGTAATATAGAATCAATACTTAGCTTAAGTCATGTTTCCACGTGATCAGAAGTAGAAATTGAAGTCAGTAACATGTTAAGAAAATGACATAGCGCATTTACAAAAATAACCTGTGAGGGGTTGCGCAGTTGGCAGAAAAAAAATATAACGTGTGCATTTTTTTCATAAAAATATGATAATGGGCAAATCAAGCCACATACTTATATGGAGTGAATTGTTTCCCCCCAAAATATGTGCTGTAAAACTAATCTCAATATCTGTGCATGCAATGCAATGTAATGTAATCATATTCAATAATGCAATCTAATGTTATGTTAATGAGGCCATACCACTGTAAGGTATGTCGTAAACCTAATCATTTCTGAGTTATAAAAAAAGCAGATTAGACATAGAGATAAGAATACACAGGATAAGACAGATACCATGTGAGTATTACCAAGGAGGTTTGCACTTATTTGCTAATCTAAATGTTCAAACCCACCCTGTGGTACTGTGGAAGAAAAGACTTGGCAGTCTGCTTCCATTAAGATTACAGCCAAGAAAACTCTATGGAGTAGGTCTACTCTGTAACACATAAAGTCACCATGAAATGGAATCAACTAAAAAGCAACTAACAACATCATCAAAGAACCAAGGAACGCCAAGGTGAAAAAAACTGAAAGAGACAAGAATCTTTCCCTAGAGCTGATACCTTAAATTCAGCATTTTAGCCTCCTGAGCTGTGAGAAGATGAGTTTCTGTTCTTTTAAACCACGCACTTGTGGTAATTCTTTTACAGTGCACTAGATAACTAAGACATGTGGTCATTTCTGATTTTTAATATATATAACATACTGAAATGTCATCTTCTTTCAGGAAAGGGCACTATGGCAAGGAAACAGGGAATATTTCCCATTCCCATTGTGAATAGCAATACAATCTACCACAGGAACACAAAAATTCTTTATATTTTAAGTAGAAAGGTTGATATAATAAATCATATTTGTAATATCTTGAAATCATTTTGGTGTTCAGAGAACAAGGATGAGATTGAAGATGAAGAGTTTATTGTCAAGGCCATGATGAGAGATTCTGATACTATTACTGCAGTGGGAAAGAGAGAAAGTAATAGATATCAAAGTCATTTCAAGCGTCAAATCCTTAACTCTTAATGCATGACTGAATGTGAGGTTAAGAGAGTGAGGGAGACAGTAAAAACTAGAAATCCTTCTTGTATCTAGCTCAAGTGTCAGGGGAGATGGTGGAACAATTGCTTGTATAAGAAAATAAAAGAAAAGGAGTAGCTTGAGTATTAAGTAATAGAAAATATCCTCTAGCAAGACAAGCAAAGAATTGGAGCAGTTAACAGAGCCTAGCCTTATGCCATAAAGTTAAATGGTTCAAGTCACTGTACCCCAGTTGTTACTTGTAGAGGCTTTGGAGTCAGGCAGACCTAGTTCAAATCCAGGCCTCTAGTCTTACCAAGTGAGCAGTATTAGAGAAGTGACTTGACTTTTCTAAAATAAGTTTGCTTGCATGTATAGTAAGGATAATAAAGGTGCTTATTTTATGGGTTTGTTGGAAGATATCATAAGTTAATGCATATATGATGTCAAGTAAAATGGCATCAATTTACAATTCTCCATATCAAAGTTTTTCCAAATTCCTGGTAGATATTAATCTTCAAAATTCAAGAATAAGAAATTGGAATTCCGGGGAATACTCAGGAACTCCCCAAGTCATAGGCTAATCTGGACTTTCCATAACACTTTATTTAGATGATTTTAAATAATAATGAATGACCGTAAGAATAAACAGTAAATCACTCTGTGCTACAGTGTATAATAGGGTTGTATTAAAATTCAAGATCTTCTATTAAAATGTAGATAGTAAATGCATGATTTATTAATAGTATTATTATTATAATTAATGACCATGTTTTGGGATAAGATTATATATTTCAATAACATGAGAAATATCATTACATCTGAAAATAGAAACTTTAAGAAAGGCAACATTACCACATAATAAATGAAAATATTTTAAAACGTCAAATAAAAATCATTTCAAAAGTCAAAAATGATACTGCAACAATCAATACTTAAAAGTTATCACTTTTTATTTTTAAAATGAAATTTTAAAACACACAAAGCATTAACTGTTCTGATAGTCTTGATCTTTGTTTCATGACAAATACTATAGAGGTAGAAAAATTTATTTTGTTTTTTGTTGGTGTTTGTCCAAACGTTGAGTGTGCCCAAAAACATCTTGACATTGGAATTTAGGTTACATGTTGCTTCATATAAACTCATTTCCTTTGTGAATGATAAAAATATTTGTATGTTTTCCCTGATTTTGATTTTGCCTGTGAAATTGATATTGCTCTTGCTAATTCAGATTTTTGCTCAGTTTCTGATTTCAAGTGACAGGGAGTACTCCACAAGAACATTTGTACCTTCTTCATTTTGTATTGGTTTCATTAAAAATACTTACAAACAACTGTAGCCTATAGCAAATATGCAAATACTGAAAAATCACCAGAAAATTTTATTCAATAGTATTCAATTGTCATAATATTTTGATGTCTGTGACGGTTAATTTTATGTATCAACTTGGCTAGGCTATGGTGACCAGTTGTACGGTCAAATGCTAGTTTAGATGTTGCTGTGAAGGTATTTCATAGATGTGATTAATACTCACAGTCAGCTGACTTAAAAAAGATTAAATGCCACAGCGTGGGTGGGCCTTATCCAATCAGTTGAAGGCCTTAGAGCAACATCTAATAGCCAAGGAAGAAGGAAATCTGCCTCAAGACTGTAACACAGAAGTCCTGCCTGAGTTTCTAGCCAGCCTGCCAGACTTCCCTACAGATCTCATACTAGCCAACCCCTACAATCATGTAAGACAATTCCTTAAAATAAATTACTATTTTTTTTTGTAATTGTAAAAAAAAAAAATAATATGTATATATATATCCTGTTGGCTTGTTTCTCTGGAGAACCTGGAATAATGCAATGTTGTAGCAAGATTTACAGCATTACTCAGAATCAAGTGCCAACATTGCCACAATAAGGACTTATTTTACTTCCAAAACTTATTTCTCACAACATTAACCATAGGATTTGTATAAAGTATATAGCTTTATTAAACTTATTAGTATTTATTTTTTTAGTACAAATGACTCACTATTAGCAGCAGAAGAGTCCATGAACACACACTTAGAACATGGAAACAGCTTCAAGCAAGATTCTATTTTTTTTCTACGTTGTGCATCTGTCTTGCTTCCCAGAAATGTCATTCTTAACTTTTAATAATGTTTTCTGCTCTTTCTTTGAACATGAGGTCGGTGCATACCTTGGAACCAGTAATGTCTCTATGTTGATTATTAAGCTTTAATTTTCCCAATTTCTCATCTGATTTTTCTCAGAAATGAGGATTGGAAAAAATATAAATATCTTGAAAAATGCCAGGAAGGAGTTTCCACTTGGAAGCACTATCTGCCACATGTTAAATAAATACCCAAAAATATTGTTTACTTTCTCTTGTTTCTCTCCACCTCTCTCTTTTTTCTGTCTCCTCTTTCTCTTCTTCTTTTTTTTTTTCTTCCCTACCTGTCATCATTGCTATAGGGTTGCTATGAGTCAGAATCGCCATGATGACAATGGGTTTGGTTTTTCTACAGGTCATCATCACTATTGTCATCATTTTGTTTATTATATACTAGAATGCTATTGTAAAAAACATCTTATAAGAAGATGTGCCTGGGTTCAAATCATTGTTTTACTACAAAATAACACAATAAAACTTAATACTAACCTAACAGTACTGTGAACTTTAATTAACATAACATATGCTGATTGGCATATGGTGATACCCAATAAATTTGAGCACAGTGATTGATAAGCCTGCCTAGGCATTTTAAGTGTAACAGAACATCAGTCACTGGTATTGATAAATTAAGCAGAATATGTGGGTATCTTAGTCATCTACTAAGGAACCCTGCTGGCACAGTGGTTAAGTGGTAGGCTACTAACCAGAAGGTCTGCAGTTTGAACTCACCAGACGCTCTGTGGAAGAGAGATGTGATAGTCTGCTTTCGTGTAGATTACAGCCTTGAAAACTCTATGGAGCAGTCCTGCTCTGTCTTATAGGGTCACTATGAGTCGGAATCATGTAGACAGCAATGGGTTTGGAATGCGTTTTAGTTATTTAGTGCTGCTGTAACAAAAATACCACAGGTGGCTGACTTTAAAGGATAGAAATTTATTTTCTCTCTGTTTAGGAAGCTAGAAGTTCAAATTCAGGGCTCCTTCTCCAGGGGAAAATTCTCTCTCTGCTGGCTCCGTGGGGACCATACTTGTCTCAGCTCCTGGGGACAATACTTTTTTTACCTTGTGTAACCCTGACATTCCTCTGGTCCTTGGTGATCTCCACATGTCATCCAGCTTTCCCACACTTGTGCTTGCTTGCTTCTGTGTCTAATCTGCTCTTTTTAGATCTCAAAAGTGGTTAGGTTTAAACCACACCCTACACTGATATGGCTTCATTAACCCAACAAAGAAAATTCTATTCCCAAATGAGATTATATCCACAGGTATAGGGGTTAGATTTCAACACATATTTTGGGAAGGGGGGAATACAATGCAATTCATAACAGCAGGGAAAAGCATTATTTCTTCTTTTAGTTTGGCTATTTTTTACATGTCTTGAGAGTGAAGAATTCAATTAGAGATCAGAATAGTGCACAGTTTACCACAGAGAAATTTCCATGATTCAAATCCAAATAATCAGTAGTTTTCGAACCACCTTTTTTGACAATATGAGCAAATTTTAAAGAAACAAGCATATGTGAATCACTGGAAAAAAAAAAAATCTCCAAATATCTAAGTTACATCCTACACTCAAAATGCATGCATCCCAATTTCTTATTCTTTTTAAAGCTGCACTGTTCTAAGTGGTAACTGATGTTCAAAAATATTGTCATGAGGCATAGCTGAGAAGCTGAATCATTAAGAAAAAAATAATTTAGTCATTCTAATTAGAATTTTCCTTAGCAGGAATCCAGAATTGTACTTTATTTTCAACTACAAGTTTTGATATACATAATGAATGTTGCTTTCTCACATTTATCACAAGAGTGTGGTGAACTAAGCACTTTGTCTTCCCTGTGGCTGGATCATTCCAGGTTTTATAAGCTGCATGATATGTCCATTGTTTTGAATGGAAAAAGAGGCATCATTAAACCCAAAACATTTTTCTTTCTTTTTTTTTTTAATTTTACTTTAGGTGAACATTTACAGAACAAATAGTTCCTCATTAAACAGTTAGTACCCATATTGTTTTATGACAATTGTTAACAACCCCACGAAATGTCAACACTGTCCCTTCTCAACCTTGTAAAACCCAAAATGTTTAATGAGTGCCTTTCTGATCAAGCAATTACCTTTAGTCTTCACCCCAGTTTCCATCTCTTTTTAGGAAAACAAAGCAGAGAGTGTATTTGGCAAAAGTAGAGTAATTGTTCAAACCAATTAAAGAAAGAAAGAACCTATTTTGTTATTTATTGACCATCTCCACTATTTCTTTTCCCTGTTGCATAGTTATTCTTTCTTTCTGTTCTATTCCAGTGGAATAAGCTGATCTAGACGTATTTAATGAGCCAAAGTGTATTCTGCAGGCCACCCAAATTAACAGCTGAATAGCTTACTCTGCAGTACAGACAAGATCTGTCACCTTCTAGGGCCCTGAAATGCACAGAAGTCCAGAGATAATATCTGCAGAATAGACCCTGCAGCAGATTGAATAGATAAGTTTCTATTTTAGCTGATCTGAATGAAAAATTTAGGTAATTCTCAGCTTATCTTCAACCCTTTCTTCATTTTCCAACACAGATATTGAGTTATTGATTATTTTGCCTGGAATAAGCAGTTGTCATACATTTTATCAACATCTTACAGAGTTAGGATATAAGGGACTCCCGATTGAGTCCTCTTTCACTGTATTCTAAGAAAACCAAATTATTCTGTAGTATTCCAACCCTAGAAAAAATATAAACACTAATAAAATTTTAATAGTTTCATGTTTCAGTAAAATTAATATTTGGTTAGGTGCTGAATTTTATTTATTAGTTTATTCCTTTCTTCAATCCAAGGCTCTATTTATTCATTCAGCAAACACTTGATGCATATGTTGTACATAAGGACTTTTGTTTAAGGAATGTTATCTCTTTGTATTTCATGGAATTAGGCAAGCATCTTGCCAGTCCCAGAAGGAATACAATGCAAAACAAAGACAAAAACACAAACTTAAATCCCAAAAGTGTGTCCATGTTTACCCAAAACCATCATTTTCCAAGGAGCCATGTTGTCTCCATCTATCCATATGAATATTCAGGTGATCGTTACTACAGAAATCATACATGTTCTCAAATTAAGCCCACCAAGGCATTTCAGGACACTTATCACTAAAAGTCTCTGAAAATCTCATAAATCTAGGATAGTTTAATATTAGATAACCGCTTAAAGATACCATCTTGACTTAAAATTCTCCTACTCTGTAATAAAAGAGACAAGCATGCTTTTTCAGTATTATCAATTTTTAAAGACTATTTTGAAGGGTTTATGAGTTATCTCAAGTGAGTATTTAGCTGATTTAGTGGAGTAGATTTTTGTGATGTTTCAAATTTAATCACCCCTTCTACTCATTCTGGAGCTCTGGTGGTACAGTGGTTAAGCATTTGGCTGCTAACCAAAAAGTCAGCAGTTCAAATCCACCAGACGCTCCTTGGAAACCCTGTGGGGCAGTTCTACTCTGTCCTATAGGGTCATTCTGAGTTGGAATTGACTGCACAGAAATGGGTTTGGTTTGTTTTTTTCCCCCTCATTCTGTAGCTTATATAGACCTTTCTAGTCTATAACCCTTTGCTTCTCATTTGACTGCAGCCTACACAATGCGGCCCTGATGGCACATGGTTAAATGTTCAACTGCTAACCAAAAGTTTGGCACTTTGAATCTACCAGAGGCTCACTGAAGAAAGATGTGGCGGTCTCCTTCCATAAAGATTACAGCCTTGGAAACCCTGTGGGGCAGTTCTACTCTGTCCTATAGGGTCTCTATAAGTTAGAATTGACTCAATGGCATGGGTTATATATGTATATGTATGTATATATGTGTATATGTGTGTGTGTATATATATATATATGCACATATATCAGGTATTAAGTCCCTGGGTGGCACAAATAGTTTGATCTCAGCTACTAACCTAAAGGCTGCAGTTCAAACCCACCCAGCAGTGAAGGGTAAAAAACGCCTGGTGATCTGCTTCCGTAAAAATTATAGCCAAGAAAACCCCATGGAGCAGCTCTGCTCTGTAACACATGAGGTCTGTTATGGATTGAAGGCTGCCCCGCCAAAATAAGTGTTGTAAATCTTAATGCCTATACCTCTGGATGTAATCTCATTTGGGAATAGGGTTCTGTTTGTGATGTTAATGAGGCCATTTTAGAGTAAGGTGTGTTTTAAACAAATCTCTTTTGAGAAATATAAGGAGGAGATTAGGGACAGGCACAGGGAAGCACTAATGAGGGTAAGAGAAAAGCCATATGGCACTTTCTAAGGAACGAGGAGAAGTGGAGACAAGCATTTTCCCCCAGAGCACACAGAGAGTGTCTTCCTCTAGAGCCAGTGTCCTGAATTCGGACCGCCAATCTCCAAAACTCTGAGAAAATACAATTTTGTTTTTTAAAGTCACTCACTTGTGGTATTTCAGTTACAGCAGCACTGAGAAACTGAAACATGGTCACTGTGAATTGACTGCAATGGGTTTGTTTTATATATGTGTGTATGTTATATATGTGTATATATATATATATATTATATATATATATATATATATATTTATATATATACACACACAAACACACACTCTTATATATATATTATGGAATGGAGAACTCAATTTGACCTCTTGTCTCCAGAGTCTGAAAATAGCCCTTGAAATTCTTGAGCAATCAAGGTGCCCTTTATTTTTCTGAAACAGCCAGGCAACACTTAAACATGTGCAAGTCAGAGTCAGGAGGCCCCAACTCATCACCTGGAAATAGGCATTGGAGCAAACCACTGCCCCCACCCACAATGAGGCTGGATGTTTGTTAGCAAGAGATACCCTTCCAGGTTGTTGCCAAAATGCTTAACTACCAACCTCCTCCGGTGGCCAAGTGGGAAAATCTACATTATACCTGGTGTAGCAAATCACTTAGATATTGAGGTATAAAAATGATTGAGGGAGGAATTTTCAAAGTCCCTCACCTATGGTGCCAGGTGGAAGCACGTGTAGCAGAGAGTAGCCTAGCTAACTAAGCCTACCTAGCCAGGGGTACCAGCTGAAGGTAGGCTCCCTTTTGAGTCCCTTACCTATGGAACAAAATGGGGAATGCTTAGAAGAGTCATCATCTCTGCCCAGACAAGCTTTTTAAGTCATAGGGGGACCAGCTCAAAAATGGATCAGAATTGGTTCAGGTGTGCTGTCTGCTTCTTTTTTGTAAGTAATAATAGCTACTTTTCTTGAACTAGTTCTCTGAAATTGTCTTGTGATCTGACGAATGTAGCACACATGGATTAGTTGATACCATTGGGTGGAATCCTCATCCTAGCAAGCTTTTTACTGCTTAGAAATTTGGGGCAACCTTTGAGTGTATCACATATAAAATACATTTTTCAGAACATTAAATAATTAAATTATCACTAGCATATCTATGGAGCCCTGCTGGCGCAAGTGATTGAAAAGCTCAGCTGCCAGCCAAAATATTGGCAGGTCAAATCCACCAGCTCACTGCATGGAAACCCTACGAGGCAGTTCTATGCTGTCCCATAAGGTCACTATGAGTCAGAATCGACTCGATGGCAACAGATAGCATATCCACATGTATGCATTTTCAAAATTTAGTATTTATATGTGTGTATCTGTGTGTCTAAACATATGCATTTAGGGAACGTCTACATAGCAGATTTGATAATTCACCATCAGACTAGGTTAACTGGCTCTTTATATATCATCTGTATCCCCAAGCTACCCCTGACAAAATAAAAGCAACTCCATGGTATGTTTGAGTCTGTATGTTATTATTTCTGCAAATATTGCACCTGACAGTTTATAGCTGTACAAGTCATAACTGATATTTTTAAATTAATAATAAAGTTTCAAATGAAAGTAAGGGGGATAAAAGGACAGTGACTATAGAGAGAGTCAAAAAGTTTTGTAGATCAGCCTTGCCTTGCTTTCTGCCCATACACTGAGTATAGTGTTCAGTGAAACCAACTTGCTTCCAAATAAATGCATTGTCCACCAAACGATTTTCCCATGAGTTTGTCCTTGGCAGCAATATTTCCGCAAAGAAAATCTCTCAACTTCTGTTGACCTTAAAGTCAGAGGCTCTGATCTGATCTTCACTTTCATTGCACTGCTAACTGTGCGGCCTAAGCAAGTCTATTGATCAATCCATTCCTGTTTATCCATCTAAGGGGATAATAATATATGTTTTTCTCCATTAACCACGTTGTTATGGGGATCAAACAAAGACTAGTAATTCAGACAACATAAAGGATGCTGAAAAGCAATGGGAGGAGAGAATACTAACAAAATAAGAAGGAGTTCTGTGCATTTTCTTGTTCTGTAATACATTTTTCGAGAGAAGGGATTGGGTCTAGCTTTTTCCTGTAGGAATGAACAATAGCTGGTAGGTAATAAGTATTAAATAAACTTTTGTTAAGTGAATGCTACTGCCCTCTTCTTTGATCACATTTTCTATCATAATTTTCTTTCTCTTTTTATTCCAATGCAACTACAGTAGTTTTGTCTGCTGCTCCTAAACCACACAAAACTCATCCCAGTCTCAGAAACTTTAAGTTTTTTAGTTACCTGAGCCTAAGTCACTCTTCCCTCAAATCCAAATGGATTGTCCTTCACATCATTCAATTTTATGCTCAGATATAATGTTCTTAAGAGAGCTAGCCCAAGCCCTGATATCTAAAGCAATGTACCAGATCAGCACTCTTTACAGCAATTACAGCCACCAGGTATTTTAATTATCTGCACATTTTTTTACATCTCTCACCAGAAAAGAAACCCCATGAGTGCAATGACTTACCTGTCTTGTTCTGCCTCATATGTACGACTATACTTACTGATTAAGATCCCTTGCTAATAAAGACTTGAAAAGACTTTTAATACTATTAATGACCTGGGAAATAAAAATCAAGATCATAATGCAATACTATTTTACACTCAATCATTTGGGAAAAACAGTAAAAGTATGATAATACCAAGTATTGGAGAAGATACGGACCCACAGGATCTCTTTTATATTGATGATTAGAATGAAAATGTTTGCAAACATTTAAAAAACAGTTTGCCATTATCCCCTAAATTTAAACCTCACATAAATACGGCTCAGCAATTATACTTCAATTTACACTTACAAAATAGGAGATATGGAAAAATATGGTCTTGGTAAAAACATGGAAATTCTTCCAATTGTTCATTAGTGTGAGAAATAAGCAGTGTTATAGCCCACAAAAGCACATAACACAGAGCTGTCAGTGAGTGGTACTACTGTTCAGGTTTATAAACTTGCTCAGGCCAGGAACCTAGCCATTATTCGCATTCCATTGCTATATTTGATTTCTTGCATTTAGTAAATAATCGCGATCTTTCAGCTGAGGCTCCTCCATAACTCATGAATCTTTTCACTATTCATATTTGATACCTGTTGCCTTAGTTATCTAGTGTTGCTATAACAGAAATACCACAAGTGGATGGCTTTAACAAAGAGAAGTTTATTCTCTCACAGTCTAGTAGGCTAGAAGTCCAAATTCAGGACATCATCTCCAGGGGAAGGCTTTCTTTCTTCGTCAGCTCTGGAGGAAGGTCCTTGTCATTGATCCTCACCTGGACTAGGAGTTTCTCAGCGCAGGAACCTCGGGTCCAAAGGACACGCTCTGCTCCTGGCACTGCTTTCGCAGTAGTATGAGCTTCTCCTGTCTCTCTGCTCACTTCTTTCTTTTATATCTCAAAAGAGATCGGCTTAAAACACAGTCTAATCTTGTAGATCTCATTAATATATCTGCCACTAATCCATCTCATTAACATCATAGTGATAGGATTTACAACAGATAGGAAAATCACATCAGATGACAAAATGGTGGAAAATCACACAATACTGGGAATCACGGCCGAGCCAAACTGATACACATATTTTGGGGGGACACAATTCAATCCATGACACCTGTGATGGTTAATGTTATGTGACAAATTGGTAGGCCATGATTCTCAGTGCTTTAGGAGTTATGTCATCATCTTCCATTAATGCTCTGATGTAAGCAGCCAATGAGTAGGAAGGGGACTTTCCCTGGGGGTGTGGCCTGTATCCAATATATATAGATATTCTGGCAAAGCTCTCACTCTCTCTCAATCCTGCATTCGTCTCATTATCCTCTGATCTCCACTTCTCGAGATGTGACAAACCTTCAGCCTGCTGCTTGACCTGCAGATTTTGAGTTTGTCAGCCCCTGCAAATATGGTGAGTCAGAAGAAGCCTCCAGCTTGTTGCCTGACCCATGGATTTGGAACTTGCTAGCCTCCACAATTATGTGAGTCATTTCCTTGAAATAAATAGCTTTATATATATTTATATATATACTTCACTGGCTTTGCTCTTCTAGAGAACCAGCCCAAGACAATATCATTACTGTAAGTTAGCCCACCATAACCTTTTTATTGATCATTGTAAAAGAGCCTACTAAATGTCCCCCTAAGTCTCTGCCCATCATCTTTGCTCTGAAGCCCAAATTTGATAGTTTGCATCTTGTACTCTAATTACCTTTCTAGTCGTTTGCCCCTTCCCAGTCAATAATCCAGACATACAAAATTTTTTAATTACACAATCTCACCATTCCAGGATATTTTTATTTTTTGACAGTCAGAATTGTTGTTCCCTCTGCTTTGAATACATCTTCAATGAACTGTCATCTTTCTGTCAAGGTTGCCCATTTAAACTTTAGATTTTAGTGTAGGGTCCCAGCTTAAACATCACTTTAGCTCTAAGCTTTTTTCTTACTCCTCCAAAGAACAGTATCTTGACCTGTCTATTGGTATCAAACTGCCCTTCCTCTATGACAGCACGTCACATGTAGTGCTTTGTTACTTGTCTATATTAGTCACTAATCTATATACTTAATAAAGACTTAATTAAGCTTAATTGGTAAACTCATTGACAGGAAAGATCTCTTGTTCTTGATCACATTTCCAATTTTTAGCATGCTGCCTGGTTTGAAGCTGTCCTACATATCTGTTTAATTAGTGAACAACAGGAAAAGAAAGACTTGAATCAGAAATAATGGAAAACATCCACATCTGTATGTGGATAAGCAAAAAAAAAAATTTTTTTTTCTGTAAATGGAGGGGTCTAAATATCCTTGAGGAGCCCCAGTGACATAGTGTTTATTCCAACTCATAGGGACCCTCTAGGACGGACTAGATCTGCCCCATTGGGTTTCCAAGGCTGTCATCTTTACAGAAGCTGACTGCCACATCTTTCTCCCAAGGAGCAGCTGGTGGGTTTGAACTGCTGACCTTTTGGTTAGCAGCTGAGAATTTAACCACTGAATCACCAGGGCTTCTTAAAAATCCTTAGGCACCACAATTAAAAAAAAAAACAACTTTTTGCTTTATCCTTATGCAAATGTGGATGTTTATTTATCATTTGTGATGCAAATCTCTCTTGTCTGGCTGTTCACAAATTAAATAGATATGTAGAAAGACCATAAGGAGCCCTGGTGGTACAGTATAAGCACTAGGCTTCCAACTTAAAGGTTGATGGTTCTAACCCACCAACTGCCCCAAGACAGAAAAATGTAGCAGTCTTCTGAGGTAAATATTACAGCCTTGAAAACCCTATGGGGCAGTTCTGCTCTCCCTATAGGATAATTATGAGTCAGAATCAACTTGACAACAACTGGCTTGTTTGCTCAATTTTTTGGTTTAAATATCCTTAATAATTATGTCATGGCCTCTCTGTTTGGAGTGCTTATACTACCTTTGTTTCTAATATTGTTCATATTACATATCCTTTTTGTTATTTAGATGTCTTAATGCAATTTGGGGGCTAATATTTTTAATTTTCAGTGATTCCTAGAAAACTGAAAAATAGAAAAAGCCTCTGGGCAATGTTCCATAATATTAATTAAAAGTGATAGTTGATAAAAGTTTATATGCAACTGTTTCACAAATATACGAGAAAGTACTTTGCAAATAGTAAAGCACTATGTAAAGATATATTTTCTCAAAATATACTGAAAATAAATATATTTTCTCCCTATGACTTATTTTCTATTTTTGTAAATCTTGCGCTCTAATTGTTGATAGTAAAAACTATAACCATAAAGCTAGCATGTGAGATATTGAAAGTGTGGATTAGAAAAGATTTGAAAGGGGAGAGTTCAGTGCTAGCTAAAGAATAAAGACTCTCAGAAGGACTGAAGATGCTGAGAACTTTAAACTGTAAACGGAACTAGGTGCACTGTTGGATACACAGAAATAGAGGTGGTTCAGGCAATCCAAGTGATAGAGAAGCATTTTATAAAGCAAATACAGAGAGAAGGACTTGGAATACTCTATAATCACAGTTATGCTGCCAAGATTCTGAGTGGGGTTTGACAAAAACACTACCAAGCCACGTTTTTGGTTTACTACCAAATAAAGGCCAAAGTGGATACAGTTTGGAAATTACATGATTTGCTTGGGTTCCCTCTACACCCAGGAGCACAGATAGCTGCTGCTTTTGGGCACAATTCAATCAATGCTTTCCAGTGACCTAATTCAATAAATAGGAATCAACCTTTACCATTGTCTATTTCACCACGGTATTTCATCTAGAATTTGAAAATACTTATTAGCATCAGTCAGCCTGGGTTCTCTAGAGAAACAAACCCAGTGAAGCATATATATATAAACATACAAAACCCTTTGCTGTCAAGTCAATTCTGACTCAGTTACCCTACAAGACAGAGTAGAGCTGCCTCATAGGTTTCCAAGGAGCAACTGGTGGATTTGAACTACCAACCTTTTGGTTAGCAGCTGAGCTCTTAACCACTGCACCAACAGGACTCCATAAGAGAGATTTATGTCAAGGAAATGGCTCACATAGTTGTAGAGGCTAGTAAGTCCCAAGTCTGTGGATCAGGAATCAGGCTGGAGGCTTCTCCTGATTCACAGAGTTGCAGGGGCTGATGAACCCAAGATCAGCAAGTCAGATGGCAGGCCACTGGTTTATGAGCTATGTAGGCTGATGAATCCAAGATCGGCAGTTAAGATGGAAAGCAGCTGGCTCAAAGGCTGCAGAGGCCAATAAATCCCAAGATTGGTAGGTAAGAGGGCAGGCCATAGGCTCATAAGCTACAGAGATTGACAAATTCTAAAATTGGCAGGAAGTACAGCAGCCCACTGGCTCAAGTCCCAAGAACCAGAGTTAGATGATGTCAAGCTGGATGCAGGGTCCAGAGAAGCAAGTGAGCTTTGCCAGAATGTCCATTTATATTTTCAACTGATTGGCTGCTCACAACAGATCAAAAAATGGAGGATGATCACCAAAGATGATTACATCAGATCACAAAATGGAGGATGACTACATCATTACATAACTTCCAAATTACATCATTATAAAATTGCCAACATGTACCATTGCATAACTGCCAAACCACTGAGAACTATGGCCCAGCCCAAATGACCCACAATCTTAACCATCACAGTCCACCTTTTATCAACTTGTCACCTGCAAACATCTCCTTTAAAGCATAAACAATTTCTACATAAAGACAATTACAAAGTCACACTTGCGTCTGACAGGATACAACTAGCATGCTGACTTAGTTAGCTAGTGCTGTTACAACAGAAATATCACAAGTGAATGACTTTAACAAAGAGAAATTTATTCTCTCAGTCTAGGAGGCTAGAAGTCCGAATTCAGGGTGCCAACTCCAGGGGAAGGCCTTCTCTCTGTGTCAGCTCTTGGGGAAAGTCCTTGTCATCAATTGTCCTCTGGTCTAGGGGTTCTTCTGTGCAGGAACCCCAGGTCCAAAGGATTTGCTCCACTCCTTGTTCTTCATTCTTAGTAGTAGTAGGTCTCCATGTCTCTCTGCTCGCTTCTTTCTTTTATATCTCAAAAGAGATTGACTTAGGACACAACCTAATATTATAGATTGAGTCCTGCATCAATAATATAGCTACCACTAATCCTGCCTCATTAACATCATAGAGGTTAAGATTTATAAAATTTAGGTAATTACATCAGATCACAAAATGGGGGACAACCACACAACACTGGAATCATGGCCTAGCCAAGTTGATACACATTTTGGGAGGACATAATTCAATCCATAACACATACATACAATAAAAAATACACTAGCCCTGTTTACATTTTATATTTTATATAAGGGAGGAGAGATATTTGCTATATATATACACATATACATATGTGTGTATGAGCATGTATTATATATATATATATGTATATATATATACATATATATATATGGGAAACCCTGGTGGCATAGTGGTATAGTGGTCAAGATTTCAGCTGCTAGACAAAAGGATGGTAGTTCAAATCCACCAGGCACCCCCTGGAAACATTACGGGGCAGTTCTACTCTGTCCCATAGGGTCACTATGAGTTGTAATCAACTCGATGGTAATGAGAATGGGTTTTGGTTATATGCATGTATATGTGTACATATATATATACACATATGCATGTGTGTATATATATATATATACACACATATGCATATACACACACACATACATGTATAATAAAACAATGAAGGAATACTCACAACAATTATGTTCCTAGTTTCTGCAACTGTTCACATGGTTGTAACTGGTATTTACAGCTACCTTCTTCCACCAACCATTCCATATCCCCTTTAGCCTCAGCTAGCACTTCAGCTGGTCATGGTACTTTGCCTGTTGGGGTAACCCAAACCTTCATTCCTGAAGGATCTAGGCCATTAGTGGTCATGTCAGAATTGGGTTGATGTAGTTTTCCATTGACTTTAATCACCGGGCATGGTAGTACTAAGAAATGCCCTAAGGGATCTCCTGTATTCCAGAAATACTCTTCTTTACTTCCATTATGTAACAACAATTTGATTTCCTCTTAGTAGTTAGGGTCAATCACACCAGCCAATGTGGTAATTCCATTCTTTTCCTGTTGATCCAGAGGCATGAGAAACCCAGAGTGGCTGGGTGGCATTCTTAACTTCCAGTTCAATATAATCTGTGTTGTATCTCCAGGTGGGAGGATTCCTCCCTTTGGAACTAAGACCTCTAGATCTGCAGAGCACAGGGTCATGGGGACAGGAAGCAAAAATTTTGCTAGTGGGTTACTAGGGATAATAGTGAGTGATGCCACTCATATTTCCACACCTTGATTCCTGGACCTGTGAATCCTGGCTATGGGAGAAGGAGTAAGTACAGTTAATTCTATGAGCTATGCTAGTCCAATTTTATGGCTCTGTGAGTGAGACGACACTCAGTTCATGAAGGGTAGTTAAATCCACATGGTGACTTGGTGACCCATGAGTGTTTAGCCTCTACTAAGGCCCAGTAACAAGCCAAAAGCTATTTCTCAAAAGGAAAGTAGTTATTTGCAGAGGATGGCAGGGCTTTGTTTCAATATGCTAAGGGTATGCACTGTGATTCACCAATAGGGGCCTGCCAAAGACTTCAAACAGCATCTCTATCTGCCATTGACACTTCAAGCACCATGAGATCAGCTGGATCACATGGCTCAAGTGGCAGAGTGGCGTGTCTGGCAGCCTGACCCTATTGCAGAGCCTTCTTCTATTCTGGACCCCACACAAAACTAGCAGCTTTTTGATTCATTTGATAAATAAGCCAGAGTAGCACACGTAAAGGAGGAATATGTTGCCTCTAAAATCTTAAGAGGTTCACCAGGCACTTTACCTCCTTTTTAGTTTTAGGAGGGAACAGATATAACTTTTGCTTCACTTAAGAAGAAATATCTCAGCATGCCCCACAACACTGGTATCCTAGAAATTTCATTGAGGTGGAAGGCACTTGAATTTATGTCAGATTATTTTCCCACCCTCTAACATGCAAATGTCTTACCAATAAATCCAGAGTCATTGATGCTTCTTCCTTAATAGGTCTAATCACCATAATGTCATCTATGTAATGGACTAGTGCGACGTCTTGTGGAGGGAAAGGAGATCAAGGTCCCTGAGGACTAAATTATGACATACCACAAGAGAGTTGATATACCTCTGAGATAGGACACTGAAGGTGTATTGTTGACCTTGCCAGCTGAAGGCAAACTGCTTCTGGTGATCCTTCTAAACCAGAATCAGTAAAAAGTTATCGGCCAGATTAGTAGCTGCATACCCAGTACCAGGAGATGTATTAAATTTCTCATGTGATGAAACCACATCTGGAACAGCAGGTACAATTGGAGTCACCACCTGGTTAAGTTTATGGTAATTCATTGTCATCTTCCACGATCCGTTTTTTGCACAGGTCAGATAGGCAAGTTGAGTGGACATGTGATGGGAATCACCACCCTTGCATCCTTCAAGTTCTTGATGGTGGTGCTAATCTTAGCAATCTCTCCAGGAATACAGTATTCCTTTTGGTTTACTGTTTTTCTAGATACAGGCAATTCTAATCACTTCCACATAGCATTTCTTATCATAATAGCGCTTAATCTACATGGCAGGGATACAATGTGGGGGTTCTGCCAGTTTCTGAGTATGACTCTTGCAATTATGCATCCTAGAACTGCGGAAATGACTATAGAATGTGTTCAGGGACCCACTGGATCCACTGTGAGACTTACCTACGATAAGACTCCATTAATAACCCATCCTCCATACACCCCCACTCTGACTGGTGGGCCACAGTGATACTTTATGTCTCCTGGAATTGGTCTCTATTCAGAGCCAGTATCCAGTAATCCCCAAAAAGTCTGATTATTTCCTTTTCCTCAGTGAACAGTCACTCTTGTAAAAGGCCGTAGATCCCTTTGGGGAATGCTGGGAGAATGATTCACAGCATAAATTTTTGGCCGTATAATGGGGTCCTTCCTCAAGGGGACTGGCCTCCCCTTCATTCAAGCAGTTGTGGGTCTGTAAACTAACTCACATCTGGGAAATGACTGAGAGGCCATAACTCATTATTCTGGTGGTTCATGTTGGAATGTTGTTCTCTTGACCTAGAATTCATGCACTTGTACAGATTAAGTAAATATTTAGTAGATTTCCCATCTATTTCACTCCTAGGGACACCATGACTGCCATGTATTGAATTGTGTCACCCAAAAAAAAGGTGTATCAATTTGGCTGGGCCATGATTCCCAGTATTGTACAATTATCCACCAGTTTATCTTCTAATGTAATTTTCCTATGTATTGTAAATTCTAATCTCTGCCTGTGGTTAATGAGGCAAGATTAGATTATATTAAGGAGGATTAGGGTTGTATGTAACACCTTTGCTCAGGTCGCATCTCTGATCCAATGTAAGGGGAGTTTCCCTGGGATGTGGTCTGCACCACCTTTTATCTTACAAGAGATAAAAGGAGAGGGAAGCGAACAGAGAAGGGAGGATCTCCTACCACCAAGAAGGCAGAGCCAAGAGTAGAGCACATCCTTTGGACCCAGGGTTCCTGTGTGGAGAAGCTCCTAGTCCAGGGAAAGATTGATGAGAAGGACCTTCCTCTAGAGCTGACAGAGAAAGAAAGGCCTCCCTTGGAGGCGATGCCCTGAAATTAGACTTTTAGCATCCCAGACTGTGAGAAAATAAACTTTTCTTTGTTAAAGATATTCACCTGTGGTATTTCTGTTAAAGTAACACCAGACAACTAAGACAATTACTAAGTAGCCAACACCATAAGTCCATATGAGTCAGAATACTCTGATTACTGCTTTGACTCTGCTGTCCATTACAGTAACCACGCCCACCTTGTCTTTGTCCATTAAGTGCTGTCGCTTGGCTCCTACCACTGTGGGGTCCAATTAGCCCCATTGTAGTAGTAGTAGTTGTTGTTGTTAGGTCCCATTGAGTCAGTTCCAACTCATAGCAACCCTATAGGACAGAATAGAACTGCCCCATATGGTTTCCAAGGAGTGGCTGGTGGATTTGTACTGCCTACCTTTTGGCTAGCAGCCGAGCTCTTAACAACTACACCACCAGGGCTCCATTGTAGTTAGGTGTCTTAATTCAGTTAGGGTAGTACCCACTGTAAAATATGGCTTACATAAAATAGTAATCACAGCAGTCTTCAAGGATGCTAGGGCTCCCTTCATAAATTTGTTCCTTTCTGTTCTGATAAATGGTGTGTCCTCTGGGCACTCCACAGGTGGTTCTGTGGGTCCAACCTGCTAAATCCACTCAAAATGCCAATTTCCTTAAGCCTTTGCATACTTTGTTCTACAGTATATCAAGTCAGGTATGACACTTCAAGTTGATTTTGTGTAAGCCACTGCTTGATCCATGCTTCAGTGAACCAACCACCTAAACTATTAGATCCTTTTCTAAACTCACAAGCTGAAATACTGAATTATCTGTGCTAAATGGGCCCATATCAATAAACTCAGACTGATCCAATGTTATGTTCCTTGCACCATTACCTATATCCTTAATAGCCATTTCCATACGTGTTCCCCAGGTTTCTGCTTGTATATATTAGAAAAGAAAAGCAGTTCTTTTTCAGTGTAGTATACCTCCTCCTGGATTATACTTTATACTTCACCTTTAGGAACTCACTGGGACTTAAGTCTAGTTATAGGTCTAGAAGCAAAAATGGTTGGTGGGGGTGTGTCCTGGGGACACTCAGCAATGTCTCAAAAGGCATCTACAACAAGCAATGCTCCAGCCAATATCTCAGACAAAGAATCTTCAGATACAGTGGGTTAATCTCATCAGAAGGGGGTGGAGGGGGTAATGGTTTTACTTGTTAGGGCAGCTTAGCAAACAAAGTTGGAGTAATGTCTTCAAATGGGTGAAAGAAGGCTGATACTGTTGGTGAGAATGATTGGACAAAATAAAGGGACTCGATATCCCTAGCTTCCTGTTTATCCCATATATCCCCATGCCAAGTTTCAGGATAACATTTCTTCCCAATTAGTTCCCAATTAGTGCATTCACTTTAACTTTAGACATTATCTTAGTCATCTATTGCTACTATAACAGAAACACCACAAGTGGATGACTTTAACAAAGAAATTTATTCTCTCACAGTCTAGGAGGCTAGAAGTCCAAATTCAGGGTGCCCTCTCCAGGGGAAAGCTTTCTTTCTCGGTTAGCTCTGGAGGATGGTCCTTGTCATCAATCTTCCCCTGTTCTAGGAACTTCTCTGCAAAGGAACCTCGGGTCCAAAGGACACGTGCTGCTTTCTTTGGTGGTATGAGGTGCTCCTGTCTCTCTGCTTGCTTCTCTCTTTTATATCTCAAAAGAGATTGACTTAAGACAAAACCTAATCTTGCCGATTGAGTCCTGCCTCATTAACATCATAGATGTAAGATTTACAACACATAGGAAAATCACATCAGATGACAAAATGGTAGACAATCACCCAATACTGGAAATCATGGCCTCACCAAGTTGACAGATTCCCCCCATCCCCGTGGCCAACCATTCCAACTTATGTACCTTTTTTAAAAATTGTGCTTTAAGTGAAAGTTTACAGCTCAAGTCAGTTTCTCATATAAAAATTTATACATACTTTGCTATGTGACCCTAGCATCTCTCCCTATAATGTGACTGCACACTCCTCCTCTCCACCTCAGATTTCCCGTGTTGATTCAACTAGCTCCTGTCCCTTTTTGCCTTCTCATCTCACATCCAGACAGGAGCTGCCCATTTAGTCTCATGTATTTACTTGAGCTAAGAAGCCCTCTCTTCACGAGTATCATTTTATGTCCCATAGTGCAGTTTAATCTTTGCCTGAAGAGTTGGCTTCAGGAATGATTTTAATTTTGGGCTAACAAAGAGTCTGGGGGCCATGTCTTCCAGAGTTTCTCCAGTCTCAGTCAAACCATTAAGTCTGGTCTTTTACTAGAATTTGAGTTCTGCGCTCCATTTTTCTCCTACTCCGTCAGGGACTTTCTGTTGAGTTCCTTGTCACGGTGGGCATTTGTGGTAGCCAGGCACCATCTAGTTCTTCTGGTCTCAGGCTGATGGAGTCTCTGGTTATCTGGCTCTTTCTCTCTTTTGGACTAATATTTTCCTTGTGTATTTGGTGTTCTTCATTCTCCTTTACTCCAGGTAGTTTGAGAACAATTGATGTATCTTAGATGGTTGCTCGCTAGCTTTTAAGATCCCAGACACCATTCACAAAACTAAGATGCAGAACATTTTCTTAATAAACTTTGTTATGCCAATTGACTTAGATGTCCTCTGCAACCATGGTTCCCAGACTCCCGCCCCTGCTACTCTGTCCCTTGAAGTGTTTGATTGTATTCAGGAAACTTCTTGGCTTTTGGTTTAGTCCAGTTGTGCTGACTTCCCCTATATTGTGTGCTGTCCTTCCCTTCACCTAAGGTAATTCTTATCTACTATCTAGTTAGTGAATACCCATGTCCCTCCCTTTCCACCTTCGTAACCATCAAAAAATGTTTTCTTTTGTGTTTAAACCATTTCTTGCGTTCTTATAATAGTGGTCTCATACAATATTTGCCCTTTTGTGACTGACTAATTTCACTCAGCATAATACCTTCCAGATTAATCCATATTACGAGATATTTTTCAGACTCATAATTCTTTTGGTCCCATAGTATCCCATTGTGTGAATATGCCATGATTTGTTTATCCATTCATCTATTGACAGGCACCTGGGTTGTTTCCATTTTTTGCTATTATGAACAGTGCTGCAGTGAACATGTGTGTGTATATATCTATTCACGTGGCAGCTCTTATTTCTCTAGGATATATTCCAAGAAGCAGGATTACTGGATCGTATGGTACTTCTATTTCTAGCTTTTTAAGGAAGTGCCAAATCCATTTCCAAAGCGACTGTACTATTTTACACTCCCACCAGCAATGTATAAGTGTTCCAGTGTCTCCACAACCTTTCCAACATTTATTATTTTGTGTTTTTTGGATTAATGCTAACCTTGTTGGGGTGAGATGGTGTCTCATTGTAGTTTTGATTTGCATTTCTCTGATGGCTAATGATCGTGAGCATTTCTTCATGTATCAGTTAGCCACATGAATCAAGTTGACAGATATTTTTGGGGGACACAATTCAATCCATCACAGATACCATTCTAGACTGTGAATTCAGTATGTATTGTAATTCAGACACTCTTACAATAAGACTCTGTGTTTGGTTTTCAGCAGTATCAGCTCTGTTAGTACAAAAAATATGACTCTATTTCAGGGCACAAGTGGCAACTTGGAGGTCTTTTATGTGTCCTTGAGCTGTGACTCTGAAGACTTGAGCTCATCTTTTTCTTTCACCACTTTGTCTAGCAAAAGTAGGACCAACCTACCAGTTTCCCTATATTTCTTATTCTGACAAAATTGTAGAAAACTATAAAGCATGCGATCACCCAGAGTTTCACTTCTCACCAATACTTGACCTATTGGTGCGGGTATTTTGCATATTAATATTTCCACCTCACCCTATGGATTAGCAGCACCCTCTTTCTACTGTAGACAGAGTCATCAGCACCTTTAAGACTAGTTAGACTTGAGAACCAATTTGGAAAACTCATTCTCATGATTTGTTTCTCTAAAACCCCACTCCTGGTACCAAATGGTCTTAGACTGGGTTCTCTAGAGAACCAAAACAAGTGAAGCATATATATATACAGATATATATAGAGAGGGATTTATCTCAAAGAAATGGCTCACACAGTTGTAGAGGCTGGCAAGTCCCAAGTCAAGCATCAAGCATCAGGCTGGAGGCTTCTCCTGACTCACATAGTTGCAGGGGCTGACCAACCCTAGATCGGCAGGTCTGATGGCAGATCCCTGGTTCATGTGCTACAGAGGTTAATGAATCTAAATTCAACAGGTAAGACAGAAGACTGCTGGCTCATTTGCTGCGGAGGCTGATGAATCCCAATACTGACAGGTTATATAGCGATCTACTGGCTCAGGTCTCAAGAACTAGAGATCAGATGATGATGAGCCTGATGCAGGATCCAGAGCAAGTGAGTGGGCTTTGTCGGAATGTCCATATATTGAATGCAGGTCACACCTCAAAGGAATCTTCCTTTTCAACTGATTGACTGCTCGCTCACATGAGATCACAAAATGGAGAATGATTTCATCAGATCACAAAATGGAGGATGACTACATCATTACATAACTGCTAAATCACATCATTACACAACTGCCAGACTACATGATTACATAAAAGGCAAACCACTGAGAATCATGGCATAGCCAAGTTGACATACAACCTTGACCTCACAGCAACTATTAAAAAGTAGAGATGGATATATAAATTATTTTCTCACAAGAGCAGAAAAAACACAGTAGTCCATGACAATAGGGAGATTTCTGTTTTGTTTTGTTGCTGAATCAATGATATTGGCATGTAGTAGGTGATCAAATAAGTTCATGTCGAATAAATGAATAGATGTGAGCATACACTTGATTCATACTTTTATGTGCTTATTATAAATCAATGGGGAAAATATATATGAGTCTAAGTAAAAACTAAGAAATCTTTTCCATAATTTGATCATCTCTCATTAAATGTAACTAAGGTTTCAGTAATATGGTGGAGAAAAAGAAAAAAAAAATAATGAAAGGAAATGCCTGGAGATGAGAGACGTGATGAAAAATAAGCAACCCACTGAAGCTTTATCTTAAGAGGTATCTTCCTGTCCAGATCATAATCCAAGGTTCACAGAGAACTCATAATTGGATGGAGTGAAATAGTAGGCCAGAGAAACTCCATTTAGACACAGTACACAGTAACTGCTCTATAGATGGTAGGAAACATACAGCAGTAAGTGAGAAAAGAACACTTCTTCTAAAATATGTTTACAGTAATATCCTAGCCAATGATAACTGGATTTTCAGCAAAATCTAGTCCCTTAGGATGCTTAGGTGGGAAACTGCACTGATATTTAAAATGGACCATAACCAAAACAAAATAAACAAACAAACAAAAACCAAATCTGTTGCTGTTGAGTCAACTCCTACTCATAGCAATCTTACAGGACAGAGTAGAACTGCCCCATAGGGCTTCCAAGGCTACAGTTCTTTATGGGAGCAGATTGTGCCAAATTTCTGCCATGGAGCAGTTGATGGATTTGAACCGTTGACCTTTTGGTTAACAGCTGAGTGCGTAACTACTGTGCCACCAGGGCTCCCTAAAGCGGATCATAGACTTAGTAATTAGCTAGAGTCATAAGCAGCAAAACAAAAGTAGGCCAGGCCTGTACAACAATGTATGCTAGGAATACTGGCTATCAGATCAGAATTGATAAAAATAAATTGAATGGATGGTTGATCTCAGCTGGAAGGCAAGAGGCCCTAAAATACACTCTACAAGAACTAATTAAGATTAGTTCAGATTCTGCTTAGAGTTGAAAATGCATTTGAAAATTTTCAGTTAAAAGGAATTAGGGAAGGCAGCCAGTTAGTACATTTCTCTTTGTTAAATTCAAAATAAGCAGATCTCCAGCAGAAAGGAACCCTTCTAAGCTGTAATAACATTTGCATTTACTGTAGTTGGTGTATATAGATTTATTCTTAGGGGTGATGTTTTCTGTAAATTGAAGAACTATAAGTGCTACAATATCTTTTCCAACATTGCAAATTCATCTTGAACTCTTATATTGTCAATTATTAAAACTCAAAATCTTAATTCTGCAGAGACTTTGAGACCAAATATCAGCGAGCATAGACTTTGAGATATAACACTGAGGGGTGAACAGTTACAGCTGAGGTCTCTCAGATGACCTTAGCAGAGAAGCGTTCGAGTTTGCTGGCCCATTGACTTGCCCTTATCATCATCCTTGTTGTGGACAGAAAAAAGAGGTAAGGTTAGCTTCTCTGTACTCTCAGCATATTTTAGGTAGGTGCTCATGTCTAGTGAAAAAGGATAGGCAGATGACCAAGTCTTCTAGGGAATTATGACATTGCTGAAGAAAAGTTACCCCTCATATAGCAGGCTTTTCTAAGCTTAGGCCAGAGATTTAGGGCTGTATTTCCATGTAATACTAACTCTGAAAAGATGCTAACAAGTGCTTTGTGATTGAGATTGGGAGGCAGGTGGGTGGTTCTGGTAAGGGTGTGGTGCTGGTGGGGTGGGAAAGTTTTATTTTTCAGAAATATTGGGGAAACACTGAGCTAGTAACAGTAAACAAGTTTCTTAATTACTACAGTTCACAGAGCCGTTTATATCTTGATGTGCATCGTCAGTCTCCAAGAGTAAATATCCTTTGTGTGTACACCAAACTTAATTGACCATGGACTTTGCTTTTTTTTTTTCATAGAACATTTTGCAAAACTGTCATTATAGGCAACACATCTTGGAAAATGCTGTGCTAGGAAATTAGGTAAACACTTTCCATAGATGGAAATCATAATTTGAAGTAGATAAATGTCAAAATACATGAACATAATAATACAAAAATAAGGAAAACTTAAAAAAAAAAACAAATTGGTTCAGAGTCAGTCAACTTAATCAACTCAGTCATTTTTAAGTTATGTATTCTGTAGTCCAATGTTATGCTAGGCAATATAACTATTTAAAAAAATCTGATATCACCCATCTTCTCAAAACTTTGTATTAATTTTATTATTAGCTCTAATGTTCTCAATAGTCCCACAAAGGAATTATCATTTTTATTTCATATTTTTTGGTATATATTATTAAATGTCTTGTTTAAAGTCATATACTTAGTACATGATAATTGTATTGATAAAACATTAGTTGTTGTTGTTGTTAGGTGCCATAAAGTTGGTTGTGACTCATAGCGACCCTCAGTACAACAGAACAAAACATTGCCCTGTCCTGCACCATCTTCACAACCGTTGTTAAACTTGAGCCCATTGTTGTAGCCACTGGGTCAATCCATCTCGTTGAGGGACTTCCTCTTTTTCACTTACCCTCTACTTTACCAAGCATGATACTCTTCTCTAGGAACTGATCACTCCTGATTACATGTCTAAAGTATGTGACAAGTAGTCTCGCCATCTTTGCTTTCAAGAGGCATTCTGGTTGTACTTCTTCCAAGACAGATTTGTTTGTTCTTATGGCAGTCCATGGTATATTCAATATTCTTCATCAACGCCACAATTCAAAGGCATCAACTCTTCTTCCATCTTCCTAATTCATTGTCCAGCTTTTATATGCTAATGAGGCAATTGAAAACACCATGGCTTGGGTCAAACACACCTTAGTCTTCAAGGTGACATCTTTGTTTTTCAACACTTTAAAGAGGTCTTTTATAGAAAATTTGCTCAATGAAATGCATCTTTTGATGTCTTGACTGCTGCTTCCATGGGTATTGATTATGGATCCAAGTAAAATAAAATCCTCAACAACTTCTATCTTTTTCTCCATTTATCATGATGTTGCTTATTCGTCCATTTGTGAAGGTTTTTGTTTTCTTTATGTTGAGGTGTAATCCATACTGAAGGTTTTGATCTTTGATCTTCATTAGTAAGTGCTTCAAAGTTCTAGGATTGCTTGGAAGTCTAGGAAGGACCCCGAGGTCTACTTCTGAAAAAAATCAGCCAATGAAAACCTTATGAATAGCAAGGGAACATTGTCTGATACAGTGCCAGACAATGAGTCCCTCAGGTTGGAAGGCACTCGAAATACGACTAGGTAAGGGCTGCCTCCTCAAGTAGAGTCGACCTTAATGACGTAGATGGAGGCAAGCTTTCGTGATCTTCATTTGCTGATGTGGCACGATTCAAAATGAGAAGAAACAGCAGCAAACATCCATTAATAATAGGAACATGGAATGTACTAAGTATGCATCTAGGAAAACGGGAAATTGTCAAAAATGTAATGGATCATATAAACATGGGTATCCCAGGCATTAGTGAGCTGAAATGGACTGGTATTGTCCATTTTGAATTGGATAATCATATGGTCTACTATGCCAGGAATGACAAATTGAAGAGGAATGGCCTTACATTTATCATTAAAAAGATCATTTCAAGATCTATCTTGAAGTACAACGCTGTCAGTGATAGGATACCTACAAGGAAGACCAGTTAATACGACTATTATTCAAATCTACTCACCAACTACTAAGGCCAAAGATGAAGAAATTGAAGATTTTTACAGCCTCCGCAGTCTGAAATTGATCAAACATGCAATCAAGATGCATTGATAATTACTGGTGATTGGAATGTGAAAGCTGGAAACAAAGAAGAGGGACTGATAGTTGGAAAATATGGCGTTGGTGATAGAAACGATGCTGGAGATTGCATGACAGAATTTTGCAAGACAAATGACTCCTTCATTGCAAATCCCTTTTTCTACCAACATAAATGTTAGCTATACACACGGACCTTGCCAGATGGAATACACAGGAATCAAATCAACTACATCTATGGAAAGAGAGGATGAAAAAGTTCAATATAATCAGAACAAGCCCAGGGACTGACTGCAAAACAGACCATCAATCGCTCATATGCAAGTTCAAGTTGAAGAAAATTAGAACAAGTCCACAAGAGCCAAAGCACGACCTTGAGTATCTCCCATCTGAGTTTAGAGGCCATCTCAAGAATAAATTGGATGCATTGAACATTAATGACCGAAGACTAGAGAAGCTGTGGAATGACATCAAGGATATTATACATGAGGAAAGTAAGAGGTCATTAAAAAGACCAGAAAGAAAGAAAAGACCAAAATGGATGTCAGAAGAGACTCTGAAACTTGCTCTTGAATGTCGAGTAGCTAAA
>NW_004443970.1:4520286-4567311 GCF_000243295.1 Trichechus manatus latirostris | reverse complement strand
AAGAGGTCATTAAAAAGACCAGAAAGAAAGAAAAGACCAAAATGGATGTCAGAAGAGACTCTGAAACTTGCTCTTGAATGTCGAGTAGCTAAAGCAAAAGGATGAAATGCTGAAGTAAAAGAGCTGAACAGAAGATTTCAAAGGGTGGCTCAAGAAGACAAAATAAAGTATTATAATGACATGTGCAGAGTCCTGGAGATAGAAACCCAAAAGAGAAGAACACGCTTGGCATTTCTCAAGCTGAAAGAACTGAAGAAAAAGTTCAGGCCTTGAGTTGCAATACTGAAGGATTCTATGGGGAAAATATTAAATGACATAGGAATCATCAAAAGAAGATGGAGGGAATACATAGAGTCACTATACCAAAAAGAATTGATCAATGTTCAACCATTTCAGGAGGCAGCATATGATCGGGAACAGAGGTTACTGAATGAAGAAGTCCAAGCTGAACTGAAAGCATTGGCAAAAAAACAAGGCTCCAGGAGTTGATGGAATACCAACTGAGATATTTCAGTAAACGGATGCAGCACTGGAAGTACTGGAAGTGCTCAAGAAGTCCTAGCTGCACTGAAGGAATTTGCAAAAACATTAGTTCGTGATAGGGAATATATGATAAATGCTAACCTGTAAGATGTTTTGAAAAAGAGCAATGGGAGCAGGTCAGCAATTGGGAAGGGAGCAAACTATAATTTACCAAGTTTCTAATATGATCCAATTGTTTTACGCACACCTTAACTCATTTAAACTTAAACATTTCAGAAACACTGTAAGGGTAATTTATCAGCCCTGTTTTATAGAAGACTGAAGGTAAAGAAAAAAAAACTTTAATAATAAGAATTTACTGATGGAAACAAAGCACATAGTTAAAAGCATTGCGCCCACACCCAGGTCCACAGATTAACTGGAGTCCAAATCTCTTGTTCTTTCCATTACACAGTTTCCTCATGGGTATGAATCAGGCAGGAAGGACAACATGAGTTTGTGCAGGAGGAATGAAGAGGATAGAGCTTCAACCTTTCTTACAACACAGAAAGTAAAATGGGTTGGATACACAAGAATCTGAGATTTGCAGTAGATAATCTGTCCCTGAATCTGATCATTATTTAGTGCTGACCAGTCCAGGAAAAGACCCAATGTTTTAAGCCAGTGATACTTGTCTACTTTCTATTCCCTGCTGACCTTTACAACTCTATGGAAAACTGTATTAACAAATAATTGAGCATATGCTGCTTGGAATTTGCACAATTAAGTGAGTATGCACTCCATAGTAAAGATGACAATCATGCATCATATTTTCTTCCCAACCCTGGTACCAAATTCTTCTGAACTAGCTGTGTATAAATCAGTGTAGGCTAAATTTTATAGTAACAACAACAACAAAATCAGTGGAATAAAGCATTAAAAGTTTATTTTTACTCATGCAAGAGTTCAACACAGAGATTCCTGTTTAGGTGGCTGTCCTCCAAGCAATGTTCCAGGGACTCAGTACTCCGGTGATTCTGTCATCTGCTAGGATATTGTGGTCTTCCAATGAATCTTTTAAACTTTTGCCAGTACATTGACCAGAAAACAGTCCTATAACTGGCCCTAATTACAAGGAGAGCTGGAAAACATAGTTTAGCTGTATTGTAAAAGTAAAATGAGCATGGTTTGGTGAGCAATTAGCGAGAATCTACCACATCCACCTTTCTTGCAGACATAAAATATAGCCACCCTTCATCTGGGAAATATATTAGCCAGGGGTCGTCAGGAAATAGAAACCACTTCATAAATCATAAGAGGAAGGAATTATATACAGGAATTTTTATGCTAAAAAAATAAGAGACTGAGGGAGCAAACGTCAGAGAGAGTTGTTGCCGGCTTTGGCAAAATCAGAGAGTTTCTGAGTCTCAAGTAGCCTCTTTCATGATTGCAGTTGCCTGTAGCAACAATGATTTGTATGTGCTAAATCAAAAGTTGCTCAAAACTCATGTCTATATTCTCCCCACATATCCTCCTTTTTTATAAAAGTGGCTTTTATTATAAATGGACTCTAAACCAGATCCCAATGGCAAAGAAGGTTGAGAGGTATAATTTACAAGTTGTTTTTTTCCCCCCCTTTTTTTCTTTCTATAGCACATGGGCAAAGTGAGAAAGACATAGACAGTTGCAGATTATCAACAGATAGTTGTTGGCATAGGAAAAAACAAAGGTCCCATTAAGTATTTGTCAAATAAACAAATCTGGACTTAGTAAGGAGAAACTTTATTCAAAAGGATTATTACCATGAGGGAGAAAGGAACTATTGCAATAGAAAACCTAAATTAAACCCATTGCCATCGAGTCAATTCCGACTCTTAGCAACCCTATAGGGCAGAGTAGAGTATTGCAATGATGGCAGTGATGGTAGAATTCTCACCTTCAATATGGGAGACCTGGGTTCCATTCCTAGCTAATGCACTTCAAGAGCAGCCATCACCTGTCTGTCAATGGAGGCTTGCATGTTGCTGTGAAGCTGAACAGATTTCAGCAAATCTTCCAGACTAAGGTAGACTAGAAAGAAAGTCCTGGTGATCTACGGCTGAAAATCGGCCAGTGAAAACCCTATGGATCACAACTGTCTGATTCAATTGTACATGAGTTCACCATAAGTTGGGTCCAACTCCACAGGAACTAACAACAGAACTATTGCAATAGGGAGAAATCTCTGACTATAAGACCGGCAAGGTTCTCAAGGCTTAGACAAAAAGGGTTTTTCTTTTATAAATAGAACAAGGCTAGGAAAAATTAAGTGTAGGGAAATGGGTGGCATGATCAGATAGTAGATCAGAGCATGTTTTAAGCTGAGGCCAGCCTATTTTCCAAGACGGGCCATTAAGGAGGTATTATATGTTGATCAAGCAGAGAATGTGCCAAAGTTCTAGAACATTAAGGAAGGAAAGATGCTTAACCAAATTTCGGTTAAAAAATGTTTTCTTTTCTGATTGATCAGTGGGATAAGCAGTTCAGCTAATCAGTCATGAGGCAAAGGATGGGAATTTGGAGGGTCTGTGTCTGGCCTGCTTCGCAGGAGAAAGATATGGCAGTCTGCTTCCGTAAGGATTTACAGCCTTGGAAACCCTGTAGGGTAGTTCTACTCTGTCCTATAGGGTCTCTATCAGTCGTAATCAACTTGATGGCAGTGGGTTTGGGGTTTTATTTTGGGGTCTGGCCTGGAGCCCTGATGGCGTCATGGTTAAGAGTTTGGCTGCTAACCAAAAGGTCAGTGATTTGAACCCACCAGCTGCTCCATGGGAGAAAGATGTGGCAATCTGCTTCTCTAAAGATTTCACCCTTGGAAACTCTATGAGGCAGTTCTACCCTGTCCTATGAGAACAAAATGGACTACAAAATACTGAAATGTAAAAATTATGCGGTGGATATCATTTCCCATTTGTTGTACATGTACGTTATAAATTTTGTCTATCTTTTCTGATTTTGTATGTCATATCAATATCTATTCCAATCTCAATCCTTATTATCTCTATTTGCATTATGTTTCTCTTAAAGCTGACAGTACACATAGGGTTTTCTTCGTCAGGGACTTCACATGGGTGAATGATGTTTTCAGATATTTTAGAGATTATTTGGTATTTATTCTTCATTTGATTTTTCTTTTCACTAAGTAGACAACATTAAAGTATTAAGATCGTGCATTTTTCCAAAGGTTAGTTTGCTCAAGACTTATCCCACCCCCACCCTCATAATCTGATCTTCCCCATTATATTTGCTGGATGGAGTTGCAGTTGAGGGGTCCTTGGACAAGCAACTGGAGCATGGAGGTGGGTGAGTCTATTTTTCAAATGGCAAATAAGAAACAAAAAATTTAAGTGAGGGCTAAATGGACTAATTTTTATTGACTAAGTCTGCCTGCTGCATATTAGGCACTGAGAGCAAATTTCACATACACAATCACAACGTTTTGATCTAGGTATCATTAGCCCCTCTTCACATTCATAAAAATTATGGTTCAGAGAGGAGACGTTTCTTTTTCAGATTACTCAGGGTAAGTGGCAGTCTGGAATTTTAATCTAGATCATTTAACATGCCAAATTAACATTTACTTTAAAATATACAGTGTTCCTATCTCACCACAGTATATTTAGATACTTGAAGATTAACTGCTTAACTCTATCAAAAGTGTGAAAATGTGTGAACTCTACCTGAAGTCATCGTATATATATGTCAATTCAGTTTAGAAAATTCTAGGTCTTTTAATTTAAATAGATTTGTTTATTTTAAGATGTCTCAACATTTTTAAAAAGTATTGTCAATATGTATCTTTAGTAGGTCTTGTAAACTTTTAAGAAAGAGAAATGATACTAATATTTCCAAAAATAATTTATCTATTAAAATATTTTCC
This sequence comes from Trichechus manatus latirostris, assembly GCF_000243295.1. Lineage (NCBI taxonomy): Eukaryota > Metazoa > Chordata > Mammalia > Sirenia > Trichechidae > Trichechus > Trichechus manatus. The sequence goes on along the minus strand of NW_004443970.1, from coordinate 4,562,930 downwards.
CTAAAATAGACTTTTTTGTAAATCTGAAAGTATCACACGAACACACGTACATGTGTGTCTATATATACATACATATATAAACACACATGTAGGCATATACATATATTTTATAAGTATATGCAGAGAGATTACAATTTATAATAATTTACCAGTTAAATTCAGTACATTTTGATAAAAGTTAAGACTATTTTCATGAAGGTGAAAGAGAGAATTTCAAGATCAGAAATAGGAAAAACAGAGTAGAAAACAGACTGCATCACACAATGACTGTTAGCCTGTCCTGGGAAAGCAACTTTGATTATTCATGACATACAATGTGCATATCACATGAATATATCCCATGTCCTGTTGGGCTGGCTGAACATGACATTACAACTTGTAAGACATTTGAGGAGAGCATTCATGCATGATTCAAGTTTTATCATTAACTGTGACAAGCACTGTGTTTTATAGAGTACCCTCAAAAATGATCAATTTATAAATTTATTTACTATTACATTAAGCATAGAATTCAAATACCCCTGAAAGAAAACAGAGTGAATTTCATCTTTATTGAACTTGGTTTCATGAAGAGACTGGATGTATAAAAATAGTCTGTAGCTTAGTCAATTCTTCTGGAAGAGACTCCCTGAGAAATTACCTTTTCTCAGGTATATTAGTTCCTTGTTGTGCTTTAGGAGAAGCAATTTACCTTTCAAGTATGAAGAACTGGCTTTGAGAAAGTATTTCTGTCAGTCTAACTCGCTAGAAGGTTGGGCCAGTATTAAGGAAATTACATTTTAGTTTTAGCAGGTGAGGGTCAAATGTGACCAACATCATGTGCCTCCTGCAAGGATGACCTCTTCTGTCTAATTCATCTACACAGTGTGCAATTCCTGGATTTCTCTCATGACATATAACCCTTAAATGGTCCCAAGAATGCACTCCATAATGTGGACTGAATATATGTTGAAAACAAGCTGGGAACCCATTTTCATTTGGTCCAGTTACTGACCATATAAGAAAGAAAAGAAGAAAAAGTATTTCACTTTTATATATTTCAGAGTAAAAAAAAGTTTCACAGACATCATCTCATTTAAAATTATTGATAGTCATTTTAAATGAGTCTGGGGAGAAATTAAGTACTTTGTTCAAGGTCATCTGAAGGTTAGAGTCACATTTTGCAATCAGGTCATCTAACTCCAAGTTAACCTTGTCTGTACAGCACCCCAAAAGCTTTTGACAACGTATGCGTTAGAGTTGAGAGAAACAGAAGATAGTAATCTCTTATTAGCTACAATGCTACAATTCTTTCTACCAGATAACTATGTAATAGTTTGGAATTAGAAATTATGTAACAGGTATTCAATGTACTATTTATTTTCAGTTTCACGAAATCTATGTTCATTCCATTCAAAATGGAGAATGCACTTTCCTTATTAATGTTATATGATTATTTATGTCTTAAATTTCATACATTCCAATGGATATTTAGTCTCTCAGGTGAATTCAAATAAGATTAGGAAATGCAAACTGTTGAGACAATAGCCACTGCATCATTATTCTTTTAAAACAGTGATACAGGTGGCATTAAAAAGGAATTAAAATTTATTAGGTAGTAGTTAGTCTTGAGTTTTGAATCAATTACTCAGAACCCAAAGAGAGGACCAATTATTAAACATGTATGCATATTCTCTCCACAAGCCATTCATTATCCCACTAATTTTGAACTTATGCATTCCCTATAAATGGGGCCACAAGAATATTTTGAAAAAACATCAGCGTCCCTGGTCATGTGATTATAACTTAGATATAATCTCATCTTTCTACATAAATTTATCTCTGTCTAGATGTTAATCTTAGAAGCATGGCTACATTTGGTAAAGTGGAGGGGAGAGGAAATATTCTTTTATACCTACGGAGATAAATGGTAATTCAGGAAGAAAAAGCCTGGTTCAATTTTTTTCTACTTGGTTCTGGTAGGAAAAGCTGAAGATAATTTTGAAAAGAGAAATGAGATTATTATCATGAGAATTCCAAAGAAAAAGTTTCATGTTCCTGCTTGATTTAATATTCTTTATGTATTTTTTTATTTCATGAATAGTATATCTTTTGTGTTGTCATTTAATAATAATCGAGCCATGCTTTAACTGTCTTGGAAGAAGTAGTCAGAATGCTCCTTAGAAGCAAGGATGGTGGGACTACGTCTCACATACGTTTATTATCAGAAGGGACCAGTCCCTGGAGAAGGACATCATACTTGGTAAAATAGAGGGTTAGCAAAAAAGAGAAAGACCCTCAGTGAGATGGACTGACACAATGGCTGCAACAATGGGTTCAAGCTTAACAACGATTGTGAGGATGGTGCAGGAGCAGGCACTGTTTCATTCTGTTGTACATCGGGTCGCTATGAGTCGGAATCCACTGGAGGGCACCTAACAACAATGTACTTTAACTGAAAAATGTCTGGTCTGGATTCTTAAGACATTATCAATTCATAGCTTATAGCTTTTAACGACTAAACTGCAAAAATGTTTTTAAAAAATTAAATAACTAGCTTTGGAAAGCATAATGCAGTGATATTTTACAATTCTAGCTCTTACAGGTTATTTTAAACATACTAAACCTAAACCAAACCCTTTGCATCCAGTCAATTCCTACTCTATGGGACAGAGTAGAACTACCTCAGAGGGTTTCCAAGAAGCAGCTGGTTGATTCAAACTGCTGGCCTTTTGGTTAGCAGCTGAGCACTTAACCACTGCATCACCAGGGCTCTATTTTAAATGTAAACTATTTTAAATACTATTTCTATAAACAGAAATGATACATCTTTTTTTATTGCATTTTTAATATTATTACTCTTTCTAGAAGCTTGTCAATTTTATTTATATTTTTGAAGAAACAACCATTAACTTTGTTGATTTATTGTATTGTGTTTATTTTATGTAATTTGATTGCTTCTTTTACATTTTTCAACTTTCTTATAATTACTTTGGGCTTAGTTTGTTCTTTTCTCTTATGCTTTTTAAGCTCCTTTAGCATTTTTTATTCCGTCTGCAAATGTCTTCGTGCCTTTATTTTTTTAACTGTTGTAAAATATATATAATACATTTGTCCATTTAACATTTTTCATATGTATAATTAATGTAATTAATTAATTACATTAATCATGTTGTACAACTATCATCAATATCTGTTGCCAGATTTTCCATTACCATAAACAGAATCTTACTGCTTCCTAAACAATGACTCCCCCATCCCCACTCTTTTCTGCCCCAGCTAACCACCAATTGTGATCATTAAGTTTTGTCAACTTGGCTGGGCCGTAATTCTCAGTGGTTTGGCAGTTATGATGTAGTTTGGTAGTCCTATGATGTGATCATTTACATGATGAGATTTGATATAATGTGATCACCTCCATGATGGTATCTGCTGTGAGTAGCCAATCAGCTGAAAGAGAGTTTCTTTGCTGTGTGGCCTGCATGGAATATCAGCAGACATCCTGGCAAGTCTCAGGGACTTTTGCTCACTCTGGATCCTAAAGCTGGCTCCTGTTCGTCTGACCTCCGGTTTTGGGGACTTGAGCTAGCAGCTTACCTGCGGTCTTGCCTGCCTGTCTTAGGATTCATTGATCCTCGCAGCCTGGTAGGAAAGACCCCTGCTCTCTGACCTGCTGATCTTGGGTTTGCCAGCCCAGCTACATGATTCAGGAGAAGCCTCTATCCTGACCCACAGACTTGGGCTGTTGCAGCTTCTACAATCAAAAGAGCCATTTTCTTAATATAAATCTCTCTCGATATATACTTATGTATTTATATGCTTTGCTGGTTTTGCTGCTCTAGAGAATCCAAACTAAAACACTAATAAACTTTGGTTTCAATAAATTTTGTGCCTTTATTTTTGATGGATCTTTCTTACAGGTATAGAATTCTAGTTGATATTTTTTTTTTCAGCACATTAAAGATGTTTCCACTCTGCTGGAATTCCCCATACATTTATGTATGTGATCCTTTCTTTCCACTCCATTCTTTGAAATGTTTGTCATAACTATTTAAAATCTCTTGTCTGATAATTTCAATATCTGGGCAATCTTTGGTCTGCTCTTATTAACTTTTTCTTTTCTTGGCTGTGAAACGTCACACTTTTTCTTCTATCAGACTAGTCGTGTGGGTGCCTGTGACAATAAAAGCTAAAGCTGTGCTTTATAGCTTTAGTTATGGTTTTAGTTAGATTCAGTGCCATCAAAGGATGGAATTGGATCATCTTCTTAAGCATTACTTGAGATCTGAACGTTGGTGAGACTAAAGATATCTTTATGGTTTTGAGCTAAGCTAAGCTGCCAACTTTCTGAATCGTGGGCTCTGTTTCTGCTTCTTAGCCTAGCAACCAGTTTTGGGGTTTATCTGCAACTTTTCCGCTCTATCCTGGCTTTCTGTGCCTTGAGAAATTTATTTTCACCCTCTTTCCCTCCCTTTTCAGAAGCCATTATAGTGCTTTTGGGGAAAGCTCAGAGTGCCTTGGGGGATTCTCTTATAACTTTGCCCTACTGAAGACTTTACAGGACAGTTGTAATGCACTTTGAGAACGTCGGGAGAAACATAAAGAATTGTTTCAGATCTCCTCTTGCACTCAGAGCCTTTAGTAGTCACTACCTTATATTTGGAGAAAGTTTCACATGCCTCATGGTAGAATCTATCACATCTCTTTTTCTCTGCTCCCTGTCTTTTGTGTTCTATTCACATATGCCCTTGGCAAGTGGATGCGCCCTTGCTCTGTGGCTGGGGCTTCTCTGAATTCTAATTCATCACACCAGCTCGCATCCGAACATTAAAAGTTCTTTAAAAGTTCAGTGGTTTTTCCTTATTCTCATCTATGGTAATGTCTTGTTGGAATTTATTTAAAAATAAGTAGAGAAACAGTCAGGGTTGTCATGCATAAACTCATTTAAATTATTGCAAGGTCCTCATGGCAGAGCACACAGATGAGATCCCAAGACATTCATTTACATTAGGAGAATCAGGGTTAGGTAAAGTTAGTCCAATATTTAACATTTTATTTCACTTGATTCATGGTGTATTTTTATCCTTTGTATGTTAGTTTTACATTAATGTCATCAATATACCCAATACTCAGTATACTAGTGAAGTAAATATACGAGTCCACCATTGAGGTTTTAAACACCAAATTCAGTATTTGACGTTCAAGAAAAGTATTCGGATTAGTAAGGATGATGATGATGGTAAGTTTGGTCTTCTTGGGATAGTAAATAAGAATTTTGAGGTACATTCAAAGAAATTTTCTTCCTATTAGTAAGTAACTGATGAAATAAAAGTAAAGAATCTTGTAATTGGATAAAATTAACTTTTAAATTATGGACCATTAATTTATTCCACTATTTGCTAAAATTTTTCATTCTTGCAGCTTTTTTTTTTAAAAAAGTACTGTATTGAGGAAATTGTATTTACTGCATATATGTAAATAAAATTATTAGTTGTTGGAGAATCCCATACCAGATCATTTTAGAACCAGTCTGAGAGCTATAAAGAGTTCTTAGTGGTAAATAGACCAGCATAGGAGAAAAAAAAGTGATTCCATACTAATAATGCTAACTTCAGAGACTTGCTGGATTGCTGCCGTATTATGAGATAAAATTAAAATGATCAAAAGAAATCACTAGAATATCTTGGTCCTATGGAGCACAAGGAAACCCTGGTAGGGTAGTGGTTAAGAGCTATGGCTGCTAAACAAAAGGTTGGCAGTTCAAATCCAGCAGGTGCTCCTTGGAAACCCTGTGGGGCAGTTCTGCTCTGTCCTATAGGGTCGCTGGGAGTCGGAATCGACTCAACAGCAACAGGTTTTTTTTTTGTTTTTGGTTAAGGGGCACAACAACATTTGCAGTATAAACCTTTACTTTCTTTTCTAGCATTCCCATTTAATAACCATATAGAGGAGAATGTATCTGCAAGGAGGGTTGGGAACAGACATTTTGTTTCCTATTGCTTATTTGCATTGGCTATGGCAGTAAAACTGATTTCTACTAGGCTTCTACACAAGAGATACTCATTTGGGTATAAAGAATTTATACTCAAAGTTCCTTTTGTGAGTTCTTCTGGCACAAAAAGGAAATGAGTTGTTTGATAATCTCCTTTTTTATTACACTTTTATAAATCTTTATAAACAGTTCTCAGAAGGCTTATCATCAATTTTCGTTCTATCTTTGAATTGTATTAGAAAAATGTGTATGTTTTAAATACTATTTTTATAAGACAACAAAGACACAATCTTAGTTTTTAAGTGATTCCATCATTTTGGTTCTCAATGATGATGCTGATTACTTACAGTGTTTGTGTTTGGGGAACCACAGATTTAGTGGGAGCTTCAATAACTGATAAATTTTCATTCACCTGACTCTTTTCCTTTATCACTGCCTCATCCCTGCTCCTAAAACTTATGAAGCTCAGGACAAGATTTTAAAAGGACGCCCACATACCAAAACTCTAAATATTTAAAAATTATTACTCAGATTAACAAACAGGTGATTGAATATAAATAATCGATATCTAGATGCCAAAAGTGGTATAAAATAAACAATAAAATATTATATAGTTATTCTGGAGCTCTGGTGGTGCAGTAGTTAAGAGCTATGGCTGCTAACCGAAAGGTCAGCAGTTTGAATCCCCCAGCCACTCCTTGGAAACCCTATAGGGTAGTTCTACTCTGTCCTATGAGGTCACTATAAATTGGAATCAACTCGAAGGCAATGGGTTGTTTGTTATATAAGTATATATATATATATATATATATATATATATATATATGTATACATATATATACACACATGTGTATATATACATGTATGTGTGTGTATATATACATATAAATATATATATATTCTCTGGAGAACACTGACTAATGCAGTGATGATATACGTTTCTGGGTGATTGCCTAATCCCTTTATCTTCACTCCATAATCCGAGAGTCCTTGCAGTCCATGCATGTGGACTCTCTAACCCACTTACCTAAGCTCCTTCTAAACACTCCATACACAGATGCTCAAAGAGATGCACAGACCAGGGGTGAAAGCTACTGTCTGGAGGTTTGACTCAGAAAAAAGACCCACACAACCACTGGAAGAGGCCTCAACAGGATTCTGCATCCCCAGAGTATGGTCAAGTATTGGGGTTTTGGACTCCAACACGGCAAATAGTCTTGGCTCTGCATTAAAAGGGTCAAAAAAGGACCCAACAAAATGTGAAGTCCAAGACAGTGGCCCTTCTGCCATGTTCTAAGAGTGGTACCGCTCCTAAATCTCAGTTTGGGCTCTTATCACTATTCTGAAGATACACTAATGATGTCGGTTCAATCTATCATTCCAATCTATCCTATAAGTTGCCTCCAGCTAATACTTAAAAAATATTTTTTAAAATAATTTTACTCTTCTTTACAAAAAGTGGAGTCCTGGTGGCATAGTGGTTAAGAGCTCGGCTGCTAAAGCAAAGGTCGGCAATTCAAATCCACCAGTCGCTCCTTGGAAATCCTATGGGGCAGTTCTACTCTGTCCTCTAGGGTCGCTATGAGTCTGAATAGACTCAATGGCACCAGGTTGGTTTTTGGGTTTTTACAAAAAGTACTTTCTCATTAATAGTCTTTCAAATGTTTTTATTTGATTTTGCTATGTCCCTGCTTAAAATGTGCAATTGTCTCACAATATCTGTAGGAAAGAGTAGAAATCACATGAGGCTCTTAATAGTCTCATTTCCAAACACGCTTAGAGCATATTCATTATTCAAGCCACAGTATATCCTTTTCTGCCTCTGCAACATAGAAAATTTGCATTTTTTTCTTTGCCTACCATTACAATTTTTCTTTCTTCTACCTGGTAAATTCCCACCAACCTTGTCAACTAGTCTCTGTTTAAATCCATGAACACCTAAAGTGTGCCTTAATACTTCCCAGCAATTATTCACCTAGTAAATAATCCACCTTCCTCATTTCTTATCTATTCACCTTCCTTATTTTGATGACTGCTTTGTAATGTCTCCTTTCACCACAAATCTCCGATTCCTCCCTTCATTCTCACTTTCATTTCATGCCTTTGCTTCCTTTTCCAACAAGTAAATATAAGCTTGCACCTATCTGCAGCTGTGTCTAAATTCTGTGTTTTCTCTCCTGTTGCTATGGGTGAATTTTCAGCAGCCAACTCTGCTTCTCATGTTCTTAAATGTCTTCTCCTCTTACCTATTCAAGGAAACTTGCAGTGGACACACCCTAAGGTGACCCCCCACCAGTGACTCATGCCCCTGTGTAATTTTCCTCCCCTTGAGTGTGAGCAGAATTTGTCTCTTGCTTCTAGAAAAAAGAATATGGCAAAGGTGTTGGTATCGTCACACCAGTGATTATGTAATGTTATGTACGACCCTCTCTTAGCAGACTAGAATGAGAGATCTTCCTGTTGCCCTTGAACAAGTAAGTTACTATGTTGCAAGAGGAGGGGGATACACGGAAAGAAATTTTGGGCAGTCTCTAAGAGCTGAGAGCAGCCTCAAACTGACGGACACAATAAAGGCGAGACCTTGATCCTATAGCTGCAAGACACTGAATTCTGCCAACAACAACATGAATTTTGAAGAAGACCTTGGACTCTAGAAAGGAATGTAGCCTGGCCAACATCTTGATTGTGGCCATGTGAGACTCTAAGCAAAAGACCCAGTTAAGGTGTGTCCAGACTCCTGGCTCACAGAAACCAAGAGATAATAAACGTATGTTGTTTTAAGCTGCTAAATCTCTGATAATTTATTATCCTGCAACAGGCAACTATTACAACATCCCTGGGTAGTGCAAAAGGTCAAGAGCTAGACTGCTAGTTGAAATATAGGTGGTTCGAATCCACCCAGAGGTGCCTCAAAAGATAGGTCTGATGATCTGCTTCTGAAAGGTCATAGCCTTGAAAACCCTATGGGACAGTTCTACTCTGCACATGTGGGTTTGCCGCGAATTGGAATTGACTTGATGGCAACTAACAACACATCACTTCAGCAATGTTTCTGTCCCTCCTACATCATCATTGTTTCCCTTCTTATTGTGTCTTTCTGATCAAGCTATCATTTCTTTCCTTAAAAAACAACCAGTTCATTTCATTCTGTCTTTTAGCTACTATACGACCCACTTTCTCTTCACACCTGAACCAAAACACTTCTCCAAAGAGACATCCGTATGCATTGATCACAAATTGCTGTTCTCCCTTTCTTCTTAATTGAGTTGTTTCCCAGTACTCCAAAGAGATATTTATGGTCAATGTCAACCTTATTTTAGGGGCCTTGTCTTATTTTTGCTGGTAGCGTCATTTGACACCGTTGGTCATGGGCAGAACTATTAAAAAGTTCTAACATGAGGTAACAGTTTCAAAACTTAATTGGCATTAAAGTTTGTAGCTACCTTTCTACATTTTCCTTTTATATACTAAGTTTTCTTTAGTCATACATATTGTTGTAATGAAAATATGCTGCCAAAACCAAAAACCAAACCTGTTGCTGTCGATTCAATTCTGACTCATAGGGACCCTATCGGACAGAGTAGAACTGCCTCATAGGATTTCCAAGGAGCGGCTGGTGGATTAGGACTGCCGACCTCTTGGTTAGCAGTCAGTTCTTAACCACTGTACCACCAGGGCCCTAGCCAATCACAGGCTTCCAAAAGCCTTGCCATTTACACTTCGCGTGAAATTGTTCTTATGCATAAGAATCCCACCAATATGTATTTCCTGAAACTGTATGAAATTTTTATCACCAGAAATATTATTTCTTATTTTATGTTTACATATTTTTCTTTTCCTACGTGCCACTTTTTAACAAGTCACCAGCGAAGGCAAATGCTAAGTTTGCGTAGACATCAAGATTGCCCCTGAAACCGTGTGTCATAAAGAATAACAAAAGATTCATAGCATATTTTCTGTGATTATTTAAAAACAGGTAAACCAGAATAACTCACACTCTCTTGTCCCTTGTGTCAATGTGCTTCCTAGAACAAAAGACTTGCAACTGCACTTATGACTCTTTTGGAAAAAAAAAACAAAAAACAAAAAACAATTTATTTTGTAACTTGTTGTCTTAGGCTGGGTTCTCTAGAGAAGCAAGTGTAATAAAAAAAACAAAAAACCAAACCCATTGCCATCGAGTCAACTCCTACTCATAGAGACCCTATAGGACAGAGTAGAACTGCCCCGTAGAGTTTCCAAGGAGCACCTGGTGGATTCGAACTGCCAACCTTTTGGTTAGTAGTCGTAGCTCTTAACCACTATGCCACCAGGGTTTCCGCAAAATCAGTAATCTGTATAAATACGTATATATTTAGAGAGAGATTTATATCAAGAAAACAACTCATGTGATCGTAGAGGCTGGAACATCCTAAGTCAGTGGATCAGGATAGAAGCTTCTCCTGAATTATGTAGCTGCAGGGGATGGCGAACCCAAGATCAGCAAGTTGGAGAGCAGGGCTCTTGCTCACAGGCTGTGAAGATTGATGAATCCCAAGATTGGTAGGTAAGCTGCTAGCTCAAGTTCTAAGAACCAGAGGTCAGACAAACAAGAGGCTGCTGCAGAATCCAGAACAAGCCAAAAAACCTTGGCAAGGTGAGCAGGAAGGAAGTAGGCAGCAGAGGGCAGAGAGATGAAGGCTGAGGGGGTGGTGAGCCACCACAGGCCCCTCCCCACCAGTACTACTCAGCAGATTCCATTATAGGGGTGATCATTTATTAAATTTCAACAGGAAAGTGATCAAAATGTTATACAACTGCCAAAACACTGAGAATCATGGCACAGCCAAGTTAACACACAGTCTTAACCATCACACTTGCAAAGGAAGAAACTCACAATATATTTATTCAATGAAATACATACAATCACGCATAAACATATATTCACGTTTTTCCTTTCTCAGCGTTATTGAGCTTTCAGTGATTATACTACAATTAATAATAAATCACAGTTTAAAAATTTATTTCTCCTCTAATAAGTGTACATGACCAAAGAACAAATCAAAAGAACATTCTTTTAAATTTTAATAGATATGAGGCATTTTAATGAACAACAAATGCGTAAGAACAAAGATCTTTAACCCAGCATGCAAATAATAAATGAATTAGACATGCAGCATATAATTAATGAGTAAAATTTTCTCCAACTATCAATGACACTGGTAGTCATCTATAAGTTGAACAATTTTAGAAGGTATGTGGCTTATTTCTGGTTTTCTTTTGTTTAAAATCCAAAATACCTTAACCAGTATATGACTATGCCAAATTTCTGATCTATGAACCTTTTCTTCTGGTTGCTCTCTTGCCTGGGCCTGCTTTCATAAAAACAGTAATCACTATTTGCCTCACTGACAACTTGTCCCCCAAAATCTTCTTACTTTGAGATGCCCCTTCTACCATGTCCTTTGTTGTTGTTAGGTGCCACCTAGTTGAACTGACTCATAGCAACACTATGTATAACAGAACAAAACACTGGCCAGTCCTGTGCCATCCTCATAATGTCTGAGCCCATTGTTGCAGCCACTGTGTCAATTCATCTCATTGAGGATCTTCCTCTTTTTTACTGACCCTCTACTTTACCAAGCAAGATATCTTTCTCCAGGGTCTGATTCCTCCTGATAACATGTCAAAGTACATGATACAAAGTCTTGCCATCCTTGCTTCTGAGAAGCATTAATGCTGTACTTCTTCCAAGACAGATTTATTGATTCTTCTGGCAGTCTATGGTATATTCAATATTCTTCATCGACACTGCAATTCAAAGGCATCAATTCTTCTTCGGTCCTCCTTATTCATTGTCCAGCTTTCACATGCGTATGAGCCGATTGCAAATACTATGGCTTGGGTCAGGAGCACCTTAGTCCTCCAAGTGACATCTTTGCTTTTCAACACTTCAAAGAGGTATTTTGCAGCAGATCTACCCAATGCAATACATTGTTTGATTTATTGACTGCTGCTTCCATTGGTGTGGATTGTGGATCCAAGTCAAATGAAATCTTTGACACCTTCAGTCTTTTCTCCGTTTATCATGATGTTGCTTATTGGTCCAGTTGTGAGAATTTTTGTTTCCTTTATGTTGAGGTGTAATCCATACTGAAGGCTGCAGTCTTTGATCTTCATCAGTAAGTGCTTCAAGTCCTCTTCACTTTATGTCTGTAATACTCATCATTTAAAAAGTCAAAGTCTGTAGTTTAAAGCCATCAACTAACTACAAAATGAGATATGGGGCTCAAAAGAAAAGCCAAAATTCGACTCTCTTTCCAGGGCTTTTGACCCAGAGGAGATGGTTCTGTCATTTTAACTTAGAAAAGGAAACACTCAGAGAACTCAGTGAAAGTGAAAGAAGGCTGAGCACTATGTACAGATCAACCAAAGAATGGTCAGCTGTTCTGAATGGTTTCCCAAGGACAACTCCTAATCCACTTAGGAGGTTGGTGATAACTGGATTTTGGTGGAGAAGAGTGAAACTGTCATCTGTGCTTTGTAAATTTAACTCCGACAGAGTATAAGAGGTTAGTTCTGAGCAGAGAGAGATGAAAGGATGAAAAAGTTTATAGTAAAAAGTAATGTAGGCCTTATCCAGCATTTGGGAAAGATATAGATGTAGTAGAGAGATATTATATAATCAGAATTAATATTGGTAGCTTGTGTGAATAGCAATGATTACTGTCAAGTCTGTTTTCCATCATCCTAAACTTCAATAGTGAATTTTTTTTCTTCAGCAGATTGAGAGAATCTTATACTAAGCTTTGTTTAGTTTTTGTTTTAAGTAATGTCTAACATTTGTTGTTAGTTGTGGTTGGGTCAGCTCTGCTGCATGGTGACCTTACGTACAAGAGAAGGAAACTTTCTTCTGTCCTGTGCCATTTTCATGGTTGTTGGAATGTTTGAGTTCTTTTTTTTGGCTGTATCTAGCAATTAACGCCCTATGTTATTTTACAAATCTCTTTGAAATACAAGATGAAAGGAAAAGGTACTTGATGCCTATCTTAATGAAAATATGTGGAAAAAAGTCAAAATACAAATATTCTGCAGATTAGAATTTTATTTCCTCTCTTCATTTGTTAAAAATACTAATTGGTGTGCAGAATAATTTTAAAATACATTGTTCACTTACCAGATAATTTTTCTGCTTCCTTTTTCTCACTCTAATATTTAGAATACTCATAAAACATCTCTACTGTGGTAGAATCCTCACCTTCCATGTGGGACACATAGATTCAATTCTTGGCCAATGCACTTCATGTTCAGCCACCACCCATCTGGCAGTGGAGACTTCCATGTTGTTCTGATGCTAAACAGATTTTAATGGAGCTTCCACCCTAAAATAGACTAGGGAAAAAGACCTGGACTTCTACTTCTGAAAATCAGCCAATGAAAACCCTGTGGACACAATGGTCCGATCTGCAGCAGATCATTAGGATGGTGTGATGGCACATGAACAGTCTTGTTCCATTGTGCATGGGGTCCTCTGTGTCTGGGGCTACTGGACGGCAGCTAACAATGAAACAACAACCACTTTTTCTGGAAGCTGGTTCTTTAGGTGTCAATATGATTGACTCCCTGTTTTATAAACTGCTTGAAACAAGGAAGTCTCATTGAGAAAATATTTTTTTATTGCACTTTAAAAATATTTATTCTCACTTTATTAAAAATATATTAGCTATTATAAAAAAATAGTAAATATCTAGACTGGAGCCCTGGTGGTGCAGTGGTTAAGAGTTACGGCTACTAACCAAAAGATTGGCAATTTGAATCCACCATCCACTCCTTGGAGATCCCATGGGGCGGTTCTACTTCCTTCATAGCTGCAGGAAGTCTGGTGTCCATGAGTTGGAATCAACTAGATGGCAATGGTTTATATAGTTATTTTAACTATATATAATATATACAGAAGTTTATATAATGTGTTATATGTAATAATAAAATAAAAAGTACTTGCTTTCATTAAAAAATCTAATGAAGTTTAAACAATATGGAATTTTATATGTTTAGTACTCATACGCTTGAGATGTTTTTCATTAAAAAGGTTTTTATTCTTACAACTTTGAAAGGCAGAAATGGAGAATTAAACAAAATATCAAAAAGTATCTTGTTATTTAGGTCAGTCATTTTCCTTGATATTATGGCTAGAATTTAACAACAGAATGAAGTGAACGCTCTGTTTCGCAGGATTTTTATGCTCATGTAAAATTGCTTTCCTAGTGACAAATGTATTACATACGTACAATTTGTTATATATTCCGTTGCATCTTTGAACCAAAGTACTATCAAGCCCTTATAGCTGTTTTTATAGTAGTTAAATATTAAATGCATTAAATTTAATATAGTTGTTTTAAATGTAATACATTTAAGTTAATACACGTAGCCAAAATAAAATAATGCATTAAAATTAACAACATTGTGACAAATGAAAGACTCTATCATGGATTGAATTATGTCCCCCCAAAAAATGTGTGTATCAATTTGACTGGGCCATGATTCCTGGTATTGTGTGGATTTTCCCCGTATGTTGTAAATCCTGCCTCTATGATGTTAATGAGAGAGGATGGGCAGCAGCTGTGTTAGTAAGGCAGGATTCAATCTACAAGATTTGATTGTGTCCTGAGGCAATCTCTTGAGATATAAAAGAGAGAAGTGAACAGAGAGACAGGGGGACCTCATACCACCAAGAAAGCAGTGCAAGGATCAGAGCGTGTCTTTTGGACCTAAGGTTTCTGCACAAAGAAGCTTCTAGTCTGGGGGAACATAGATGAGAAGGCCTACAGAGAGAGAAAGCTTTCCCCTGGAGCTGACACCCTGAATTTGGACTTTTAGCCTACTTTGACTGTGAGAGAATAAACTTCTCTTTGTTAAAGCCATCCACTTGTGATATTTCTGTTATAGCAGCACTAGATGACTAAGGCAGATTCCTTCTTCTGTTATTTCCAGCTTCTGTTTTCTCCTACAGCAAATCCTCATAAAACTTGAGATTCCCTAAAGGGTAGTAAACTTGTAGTCTTATTTACCCCAAGGAGGAAGCTCTTTTGCTGTGCTTGTCCTGTTGAGACAACAGGTGTGAAATTATCCCCTACTGCCATTTTTAATACAGCTGTTGTGTGATGGTAGATGGGTATTTCCAACAGATGTTAGCAATACAGTTGTCAAAAATCCTTCTCATGGGGAACTTAATAAATTAACAGCAGCAGTACCCAGAGTTCCTGAAAGACACTGGAAAATAGTGTTCTACAGAGATGGCAGTTATTACATTCTATACCAGTGACATAGCTAAGCAAAATTGTCCCATCTGTATAATCTGAGTTATTTTCCAGAGAGAACTTAGATAAAAAATTCCACTCCCGGAGCCCTTAAACATGGTTCAAATTTGAAAAGGAAGAAATTTAAGCCCTGTGGAGATGAAAAAAATATATAATTTTCATAACAGTGGTCAGATTTATTCATTATAAATTCTTTAAATAAATACTCATATAAGCAAAATCAGGAATAACAATTGTAAGACTTATTTAAAAATAGAATATAAAGTGTAACTGTCATTGGATAAACTGTTTTATATCATTCAAGAAATTTGTAAAGTAATTTTCAAGTGAAATGTTAAATTGAAACCCACACCCACCCAACCAATGCAAACAGCCTATAAAAGTTGGAATACTAAAGAAAACAGATTCTCATCTTGAATATCTAGAAATGAACACAATTCGCCTTGATTTTAGAACAGTGAGACCCGTGTTAGACCATAAATTTATGTCATTTTAAGCCACTGCGTTTGTGAGAATTTGTTATGGCAACAATAGAAAGGGGGCTCTTGATCCCCTTCCTCTCTTTTTAAATTGATGGCATCTTGGAATTAAATAAATATGTAATTTGAAAAAAAGGCAATGAATTGATAAGGCATAAAAGTAAAGATCAGTGAGTTTCTGCTTTTGATTCTTTTTATATCATTTACTAAAAAATCACTTTATTTTTATTTTTAAACTCATTTCATAATGACCACTTTATTATTTCTAAAGGTGTTTTCTTTTTTCTTTTGTCTTTAAACTATACTTATTTGACTCATAGAATAATAATTTTTTTTTTTTAATAATGACATTTTTTTCAGCTTATATTCATGATTGTACACCAATGGGATGCAGGGGCAATTTATTACCTTAAGGGTTGGCACTTTTGGAGCAGAATTAAATAATGCTGGGTAATTGTGGTATATTTACCTATTTTCTGATGGAAGTGCCTAGATTTTTTTAAAATGATGCATAATGTTGACACTTAGTTCTCTCTTTCTAACTTTCTTCATTTGTTAATTTTAAAAAATAATATTTATTTACTTACTTTTAGTTATATTTTTATTACTAACATGATAGGGTGGATAATAAATATGAACATAGTAATAATATGAATTATATTGTTAAATAAAATAATAGTAAAAACTTCTCCGAATTCCATGAATGTCTTCAGGCATCTTTTTGTTGTTGTTGTTGTTGTTGTTGTTGTTGTTGAGAATATACACAGCAAAACATACGTCAATTGAACAGTTTCTACATGTACTACTTAGTGACATTGATTGCATTCTTTGAGCGGTACAACCTTTCTCACACTCCTGTTCTGAGTTGTTCATCCCCCATTAACACAAATTCACTGCCCCCTAAGGTTCGTATCTAATCTTTCTAGTTGCTATTATCAATTTGATCCCATATAGATTGTTCTTAAAAGAGCATAATGCTCAAGGCAAACATTGTTTACTGGTTAAGCTAAACTATAGTTTGGTTTTAAGAAGATCTCAGAGGCTAGTTTTAGTTTAGGGTTTAAAGATTATCTCAGGGCAGTAGTTGCAGGGGTTTGTCCAAACTTCATAGCTGTAGGATGTCTGGTGTCCATGAGAATTTGAAATTCTGCAGGCAACTCTTTTGATAACTACTAGATTTGAATTGTTAGTATTTCATTAAACATTTCATTCATTTTATATTTGAGAGTGGCCTGAAGATAATAATATTAACTAGCACTTCTACAGCATTGACTATGTGCCAGCAACTCTTCTAACTCCCTTACATCTGTTATCTCCTCTGATCTTCACAACAACCCTATGAGGAAGGTGTTCTATAGATGACACTGAGAAACAAAGAAGATACAGAACTTCCCCAATGTTATAGAGCAAATAAATAGTAGAGCTGGATTGAATCCACAAACGTTCGCTCCAAAGCATTTACTTTCAATCACTTTTCATGTCAAGATTATGCTTATTTCAGAAAATACATTGGAAAGTTTTTCACAAATTCCATAATTAAAGAAGTTTTTATATCACATAGAAATGAACTGATCCTATGAATAATCATATCTGAAGCCTCAGTGCTTTTTTATAAACTTTTTTTTTCCTTTCTGCCTTTGTGTTGGTTGAATATGGTTTTTTTTTCTTCTTTTTACTTAAAAGTTAAGCATTTCACTAAGACACTAAGAGACACATGGTTTGATTTTGTTTCCCTTATATAATTAGTCATACGAATCAAGTCTGTAGAGTCAGTAATTTCTCTGGTTCAGAAAGGATTTTCCCTATAATAAATCTGAATATTTTATTTTTCCCATTTGTACATGACTCTAAGTAATTTCAATTATATGTTTGATGGAGTTCATAACCTAACTCTAATGTGAACCCATACACTAATTTTAAATCCAATTCTAATTCCAACCTTAACACTCACTTACCCAGGGTTCATCCTCTTTCTGATTTTTATTCTTTTGACGCCCCACCCTGCATTCTCAACTAAGACCTTAAGTTTTCTTCCATAACACTGAGATTTTATACAATTTATTTTGTTCCCAACAGCTTACAGACATTTACAAATTCATTTTATGGTATTTGTAGTTTTATTAAATCAGTTCCTTATTTCATTGTTTTAAAATCTCTTCCCCTAAGATTAGTATTTCAATCAAATCTTTGGTCTTGTGATATTGTCTGCCATCTTTTATGTCATAGATCATGTTAAAACCTCCATATTTATTTTTATGTAATTATTATTTTTCTGAGTTATGAAAATCTTACTCAAACAATGTTGTTGCTGTTGTTGTTAGGTATTCTCAAGTTGCTTCCCACTCATAGCGACCCCTTGTGCAACAGAACAAAACACTGCCATTTTCAAAGCCATCCTCACAATTTATTACTATGTTTGGGTCCATTGTTGCAGCCACTGTGTCAATCTATCTCACTGAGGGTCTTCCACTTTCTTGCTGACCCTCTGCTTTACCAAGCATGATGTCATTCTCCAGGGACTGGTCCCTCCTGATAACATGGCCAAAGTATGTGAGGTGAAGTCTCACCATCCTCACTTCTAAGGAACATTCTGGCTGTACTTCCTCCAAGACAGATTTGTTCATTCTTCTGGCAGTCCATGGTATAGTCAATATTCTTCGCCAACAACATAATTCAAAGGCATCAATTCTTCGGTCTTCCTTATTCATTGCCCAGCTTTTGCATGCATATGAAGTGATTGAAAATACAATGGTTTGAGTCAGGTGCATCTTAGTCCTCAAAGTGACGTCTTTGTTTTTAACACTTTAAAGAAGTCCTTTGCAGCAGATTTGCCCAATGCAATACGTTGTTTGATTTCTTGACTTCTGCTGCCATAGGCATTGATTGTGGATCAAAGTAAAATGTAATCCTTGACAACTTCAATCTTTTCTCCGCGTATCATGATGTTGCTTATTGGTCCAGTTGTGAGGATTTTTGTTTTCTTTATGTTGAGGTGTAATCCATACTGAAGGCTGTGATCTTTGATCTTCAACAGTCCTCTTCACTTTCAGGAAGCAAGTTTGTGTCGTCTGCATATAGCAGGTTGTTAATGACTCTTCCTCCAATCCTGATGCCACATTCTTCTTCATATAGTCCAGCTTCTCATATAGTCCAGCTTTTAGGATTATTTGCTAGACATTCAGATTGAATAATTCTGGTGAAAGGATACAACCCTGACTCACAGTATTCCTGACTTTAAAACATTCGGTATTACCTTGTTCTGTTCCAATGACTGCCTCTTGGTCTATGTACAAGTTCCACATGAACACAATTAAATGTTCTGGAATTCCCATTCTTTGAAATGTTATCCATGATTTGTTATGATCCACACAGTTAAATGCCTTTGCATATTCAATGAAGCACAGGTATTCTCTGCTTTTAGCCATGATTTATCTGACATCAGCAATTGTATTCCTTGCTCCACATCCTTGTCTGAATTCAGCTTGAATTTCTGGCACTTCCTGTCTATGCACTGCTGCAAATGCTTTTGAATGATCTTCAGCCAAATTTTACGTATGTGCCATATTAATGATACAGTTGGATAATTTCTGCAGTCTCAAACAATATTTTTCCCCAAATGCAAAATAAATATCTTCTTGAATCCCTGCCCTGTCTGATAGCTTCTGTAATAGTTAAGCTATAGATTGATTGTCAATACATTATTCTGTTGCTTAGGAAGTATTTTAAAAGAACTTGAAGGTGGATAATTCAATGAATAAACTAGGAAAGGGATTTTTTTTTTTTTTTTTTATGATGATTCTCTTTCCACCCTTAATTTTAACCATTTTGAACAACTTGCCATTTCTATGAAGAGTTAGGCTGTTTAGCAATTTGGTCTCTTTGCACTTACTTTTTTTCCTACTAAAAGTGTTCTTGCCATGTTTCAGCAGCCAGTTAACTCCCACTTATCATTTATAGGTAATTTCAAGCATTATCCTTTGCTAGAATTGTTCTGTGTCGCCTATGTCTGAACCAGATGACTCTAATCTCAAATTCCATGGCATCCTATGTGTGCTTCTATAGCACAATATACCATGAAAAATATTTATTATTCTGTACCTCCCAGTAGATCATAATTTTTTTTTTAAATCCCTTGCACTTTTGATTAAGATAAAAATATATTTCTAAAAAGTATAGAAATGAAAATCCATAAACAATTTTAAATTGAAATTTAGTAGTTCCATGAATTCTCAAAAACATATTTGTGTAACATTTTATGCACCTAGGTGAACATTCCAGGTGGACTGCTTGTGGTTACAGGGGACCATACTGAGATGCCCAGTAAGTCTATGATTTATCTGTCCAGGAAGAAAAAAAAAATCAGCAGAAGGGAGGTAGCTTCTGGACTTGTGGCTTTAAGTGCCACTTACAGTAATATACTATTAGATCTCAAAAAGCAGACGACTGCTTTGTGCCTTTGTGTTTTTGCTTTTTTCTTCCTTTTAAATTACCACTACCCAGATAGAATATATAGTACTTTATGTTTTACAGACTTCCAGCTCTACTGATACCTAAAAAGAATGTGGCATCAGTAAGTTTATATTCTCCTAGGGAGAGGAAGTCGAGTCAGCCAGCAGGCAACCCTGATAACTTTGTAAGCCCCTCGCTATCTAGTTTCCTGGAATGAGGAACCCTCATTACGGTATAGGCATGCTACCACTTCCTATTTTCATCTTGCCTATTTCTGGTTCATAGTTGTCTATTCAAAGCATCTTTCTTTGGTGAATGTTTAGAAAAGTTCACTTTGCCTATTTCCCTTATTTTCAAGGTTAACGAAAAAGGATATATGATTTATCGTGATGTTTTTCACATGTTCTTAAACTCTCTAGCCCTCACCTTAATCTCATATAAAATATGCAATTATGAGGGCTGCTATAAGGTTTAGAAACAAGATACGCAAAGTATAATCACTAAATAGGTGTTAGTGGTGCTGTTGCCATTGCTATTATTAGAAGTGTTCATTCATTGATCCATTCCATAAACATTTATTTGAGTACCTACTATCCACTAGGCACTATGTTAGGTGGATATCTCATGCCTCCTGACTCAGTACATTTACCACCATACCACAATCTTTAGTGTTTTGTAAAATACTTTTCCTTTCATGATTATGCATATTATTTACTTCTGTGAATATAATCTATTAGTGTTACCAATATATTTTTGGAATAAGTTAATCAACCCAAGAGATGCTATGATTTAAATCTCAGGTCATATGAAGAGAATGGTTTATATTTTGAATAGGGTAATTTCAGATAGATTAGTATTATATCAACACTGGCTACTTGCTTAGTAGGGGAGAGCTAAATGGCCCTTGATCCCTTGGGTATCATTAATAGTTCAAGAAGAAATTGGTTTTTGTAAGTGTGTGGGTATGCTACAATTTATCTCCAGTACATGTCACGGTCTCTGGTATGTATATGATGTTCATTTAATATGTTTGATTGAAAACAAGACTAAATGAACAAATGGAAATGTTGATATTTACGTGTGCTGCTTAAATTTTGAATATTACTTAAGTTATGGGTACATTTTTACGGATAAACAGGCTCATTATATAGAAAAATGGAGATAGGCTTATAGAAGCACAGAAGACATGTTGTTGTTGTTTCTGTTGCTTGTTAGCTACTGTTGAGTCAGCCCCTGACTCGTAGAGATCCCATGCACAACATAACAAAATGCTACCCCATCCTGCATACACCCTCCCCGTGATCTGTTGCAAAACAGACTGCTGTGATCCATAGGATTTTCACTGGCTGATTTTTGGACACAAATCACCAGGCATTTCTTCCTAACAGATAACATAGAAACAAAGAGAACATTAAAAAATTAAATTATAATCTAAAATTGTATGTCACCACAGAATTGGACGTCTTAAGGTTAACAGAACTGATCCTGTGTAACACAGGGATATATCTACTTAATTCAGGTTTTACCTGTACAATGTACATTCAAAGGGATAAAATGTCATCCGCATGTCAAAAAAGAAAAAAAAAATCCCTGCATGATTAAAACAAGTAATTTTTTTATGAATTTCTTTACTGAGATTATAAATTGAATTAAATGGTCATTTTAGATTTGAATCCATAAGTTAGCTATTTCACTTAAAATAACAGTAGCTTGTAAATACTGAATGCTTACCATTTTCTAGGAATTGTTCTACATGTTCTATCTTTACTTAATTCTTACCACAACCTTATGAGATAGACTGCTGTTTTTCTCATTTTACACATTTTGAATAAGACAGAGAGATATATTTGTGCATTTGTTTGTAGTTATATTTTCTAAGTCTGTCTTGAAGGAAGTGCAGACAGAGTGCTCCTTGGAAGTGAGGATAATGAGACTTCATCTCAAGTACTTTTGACATGTTACCAGGAGGGTCCAGTCCCTGGAGAAGGATATCATGCTTGGTAAGTAGAGGGTCAGCAAAAAAGAGGAAGATCCTCAACAACATGGATTGACCCACTGGCTGCAACAATGGGCTCAAACATAGCAACGATTGTGAGGATGGCACAAGACTGGCCAGTGTTTAGTTATGTTGTACATAGGGTCACCATGAGTTAGAACAGACTTGAGGGCACCTATCAACAACAACAACATACTTTTTAAGGAGTAGAACCTGAATTTAAATCCAGACTCTTTTACTGTATTCTACTAATCACAATAGTATAAAGACCTGTTTACTTTATGCTTAGCAATATGCCGAGGATTGGTAAATGTATCTCATGTCATACTTATAACCAGCCTCTAATTTTAGTCCAATTTTATAGGAAACTAAAGCTCAAATAGATTAGCTATTGATTGCAGAGGCACACAAACAAAAAGTAGACTAAACATCAGATCCTGTGGATACCAAATCCTTAGACATTACCACTAATGTTTGCAGATTTACATCATATAATCACGACTGTCATCCAATTAATTACATTTTTGAGCACTTGTAGGCATGACCTCATTCTCCACAGCTACGAATTTTAAAATTAAGACTCAAAACTTGCAGGTGTTAAAGAGGTAATTTTTAGACTGATGAATGTTATTTGATTATTATATCATGTTTTCTGTATCAGCCCATTCGTTTCCATTTAGGCAGTGTCTCTTATTGGGGACATTATAGCATTTCAGTTTAAATTTTACTCTAGGATTTTTGAAAGATCCACTTGGTATGTTGCATGGATTGCTGAGAATCACATTTCTATATGTGTTACATGCTATTCCAGCCACAAACTTGAACAGGAACATTTCCAGAGTGTGATTCCACAGCAGGGTCATTTATTCTGGGCTGGAACATTTTTAAATACCTGCTTCAGAGGTTGCCTGGAAACGACACTTGTTGCACATTAAGCGTTAGTGTTACAGCACTTTAAGCAGGATGGTTTCTTTCCCCTTAGAGCAAAGAAGTTTGTACCACACTTGAACAAGAAAGGTAGGCAATTATTCGCTTAGATTTTTGTTCTGAGTATTGTTTATGGAATTTTATTTTTGAATTCATTTACCCAAATGCTGTATTTGTTAGACATTGCTAAACAAATGTAATGTGTGTTTTTGAAATTAATATTTTAAGTTTATATTCATCTCCTAAAAGGAAAAAAATCTGAACATCAAAAGCTGAGAAAAAATAATTTGAAAAGATGTGTCATGACTTATGTACATCAATTTGTTATACTGGAGCAAAGGGGCCTTGCTTCCGGATGTGTGGAAAGAGATCTGAACTTGATGTTCTCAGCTCAGGCATTTAATGTTCACCTTTATTTGAGTCTCATGATTCTCATCTGTAAAATGTGGGTAGTAATTCTCCTGTTTGCTTCATATGGTTTATTCCTTAGAATCAAAAGGTATAACATGCTAGGAAAATCAACTTATAAACTGTGAGCCTTACGAATATAAAGTATTTTTGTTTATGTAGTCAAAATCATGCATTCATTCATGAAGGTAGCTGGTTAACTTTCCTGTAACTGATTAACTGCATTGAAAAAAGTTGCTTTTTCAATGTAGGACAAAGTAGGACAAGCTGGTTGAACTCAGGTGAATCCATGTAAGTCTACTCCCAGAAGTAGACAAAAAATTAAAATGCTTACACAACCACAGAGATGTAGTGGTTTAATTTTTCGACGTGAGTGGTAACACTCTACCGAGTCTTCACTTAGTGCCTAAATCCATTGAATCCATTGCCATCAAGCCGATTCCGACTCACAGCCCAGACAGAGTAGGGCTGCCCAATGGGTTTCCAAGTCTGTAATCTTTATGGAAGCAGACTGCCTCATCCTTCTCCCGCAGAGTGGCTGGTGAGCTCAAATCGCCCACCTTGTGGTTATCAGCCAAGTACTTAACCACTGCACCACCAGGGCTCCTTTACATAGTGCTTAGGGATTAGGAATTGCTCAACAATTGACAGTTATTACTGGTATATGCTAGGTATTGTGGTAAGAATCAATAGATGGCAATCTAAGCTTTAACCTTGCACTAATTCACTTAATCCTCTTGAAAAACCTACATGATTCTTGTGTCCAATTTATAGCTGAGAAAAGTAAGAAACAGAAAAGTAAATTATTAACATACAAATGCCCCAAAACTTAGTGGCACAAAATGGCTATCATTTTATTATATCTCACAATTTTGTAGATCTTGAATTCCAACAGAGATCAGGTGGCATCTCCCGATGCAGCGTAAAGTACGGTCACTGATTATTTGGCTCATGGCTGGTCTGGTCTGGAGTTTTCAAAATGATTTCACTCAAATGTCTAGTCCCTTGGTGGGAACAACTGTAAGACTGAACTCAACTGCCTCCCCTTCCCGCAATGTAGTTTTGTACCTTTACACATGTCTCTCCCTCAGTAAATCCATACTCCATGTACGGTGGCTTCAAGAGAGCAAGAGAGAAACAGCCAATGGCCTTGATCTAGGACAGCATCACTTCCACTGTGCTCATATGCTAACCCAATTTCAAAGAGATAGGACAAAATTGCACTTCTCATGGGGGAATTTACAGCCAACTTTATTGCACCACAGTGTTCAAGTCATTTAATCAGAATATTAAGTTTTCCCTACATTGCTCTTTCACATATTTAGGGAAAACTCTTCCATTACTTTTGCTGAGAGATTTTATTGGGTGATCCATCAGATGTATACCTTGTTTCAACATTTTGTGCCATTTCTCAGTTATGCCCATGCACTGACCAGAGATTATGTCCTGGTATTGCCAAAAATAATCCTTCCACAAAACCACGTAGCAATCACTCAAGTTCATTTAACCAAAACTTAACTGTCTTCAAAATTCATTGGTTGCTCAGAAAGAAATTTTCTAGGTCAAATATTCTATGATTTTATTCATAAGTATTCCCTTTAACATAAAAAATTTGATAGCATGGTTTAATCCGTGGTATTTAAAAGTAATATATTAATAATATAACCACATTTCACTTTAAAGATTAAATATACTTAAAAATCATATAATTTTGAAAGTATTTGAAAGCTTTTCTATCACCTAACACATTTGTTTCTTTTTTATACTCAGAACAAAACTATTGAAGATTTCTAGACAAAAGGTTATCAATAAAATTATACAAATAGAAATCAACATTACAATGTATTATTAACCAGTCTCTACCTAACAAATAATGTCCTAATGAAATTCAGAGCTTTATTTTCAATGGTTTACCTATATGCTTCTATGAATGTCAGGTTACTAAAATGAATTCATTATTTATACTATCTTAACCTTGAGTTAAATCTTGAGTTTCCAGAGGATGGACCTTATAGATGCTCTCATTTCTTGATCATTCTCCAATATTTCTTACCTCCAGAATACAAAATTTTATGTGGCATTGTATATGGCCCCTGTCCAGCATAAGTTTGCAGTTGAAGAAAATTTTAATTGTGAATAAGTATATGTAAAACATAATGGACTCTGAGGAAACTTTCCAGTATATGGCTCCCTAGACACTTGCTCTCTGTACAACTCCTCCAGGCATAAAGGATGACTACTGCCTTTACAATTGCATGGCAGTCTTTTGGGGCTCCATTTCTAGACACTGATATTTTCTCCAATGTTATATATACCTAAGTACTTATATTAACACGGGAGACATTATGCAAATCCAAATGCTTAGAGCATTTGGATTTTCCATTCCTTTCCTGAAGTAAACAAGAACATGTTTATACTGTCAGTAGCTCTACTGGCCTACCATGATTTCTTTATTATTATTAGCTGTGATCTATTGGCATGGCAGTTCAGTTGCTGTATGATTTGTGGCAAGTTTCTTTGCCTAGATAATTTACACTTTACTTTTTGTAAAATTGTGACAGTGATAATAATATCTAACTCATAGGGCTGGCACAAAAATCTAATAATGTAATACATGCAAGTTGCTTAGGAAAATACCCACTGCTCACTAAATGCTTACTATATTTTACATCTAATGTTTTAATACCTTGAAGATCTGTCCTATTAACACATCACATTCCTTATGTCAATAAATTTTACCACTGTAATGTCTTTCTTAATTTTCTATTCCTGTCTCTCTCACTGACAGAACTTTAAACTAATTATTGTAAATGTCATCTATCTTTCTGAACTCTAAACTTCTCTCTAATTCAGCCTCTATATATCAATCTGTTTTTGAAAGTAAAGATCTTGTATATTTATCCCTTGCTTTACAACTGTTAAAAATTTCTCCATTCCTTCTAGCTATGTGTATTATTTTCTATTGCTGCTGTAATAAATTATCACAAACTTGGTGGCTTAAAACAACACAAATCTATTCTCTTACAGTTCTGGAGGTTAGAAATCTAAAGTCAAAGTGTAAGGAGGTTGTGTACCTTCTGGATACTTCAGGGGAGAATTTGTTTCCTTGTCTTATTTTGGCTTCTAGAGGTTGCCTGCATTTCTTCACTCATGACCCCTTTCTCACATAAAACCAACCTCTTGCTTTTGTTATCAAATTTCCTATTACTGCCTCCACTGACTCTTTACTTATTCTACTGACTCTGATCTTCCTGCCTTCCTCTGAGAAGGACCCTGGTGATTACACTGGACCCACCTGACCAATACAGGATAATCTCCCAATCTCAGCATTCTTAATTTAAGCACATCTACAAAGTCTTATTTTTTACCGTATAAGGTAACATATTCACAGGCTCTAGGGAAAACGACATAAACATCATTTGGGGGCCATTATTCAGGCTATGACAGTATATTTCCAAACTCCTTGGCATATTTTTAAAGTCTTTCATAATCTGTTCTCATACTACCTTTCACTACTCTCTCCCATTAGTTTCCACTATTCTAATGGTATCCTAAGCCTTCTACATTATATTACTACACAATGAACTGTCAATATATCCTTCACTTTTAATTTTATATGGTGCCCCCATGCTCTTCCCTCTTCATGAAATTCCTTTCCTTTTGTATTTTATGCCTGATGAGATGATACTAATTCTCCCAAAATCCAGCCAGTAATTATGGAGTCTTTTATGTTTCCAAAAGACATTAATATTTGTGTTATATTGGGATATATCATGCTGTACAGTAATTAAATATATATTTGTCTCCCTTTCTAGACTGTAAACAACTTAAAAACCAGGGCCTTTTATATTCTTCATTGATTGTTTCACATTAAAAACCTGTTGTTTGCTTATGAGATTAATGAACCCCTTTGTTACAACTTGCCTGAAAATCTGGATAGGCAATGGCAGCTTTGAGGGTCACAGTTTATTGATTTCTTTCCCTTTATGTCAGTTGAGTGTATTAGTTACCAAAAAAAAGAAAAGAAAAAAACACCAGAATCCCCTAGAGCTGGTTTTTGGAGAAACTGAATATAATAAAGAATGCTAGATAGTTCACAGAATATCCTAGAAGACAGAGAGATAAGCTTGAGGTGGTCATGCAGCCAGGAATAATGGCCAAATCATACTGCTGGACTGCTCCTTTGGGGCCCAGTGAGATTCTATTGCTGTCTACAGATAGCTAAAATCATACCACACAAATATTACCACCGGGATGTTGGCCACTGTTGCCTGTGGAAAGTAGAGTCTTCCTCTCCTCTTTGCCAGGAAGGATTCCATTGGGTTGACGGGACTGATTGTTCCATATGAGCAACTGACAGGCGGAGCAAATTGCACATGGCTGCGCCCTAGCTATGCAGAAGTTTGGAGAAGCTAGTGCCTGGCTATTCTTTGAAATGAGGCAACTCTTTAAATAAGAAACATCTCTGGTTTGAAATTATTCAAAAGGGGTTAAGTAGCTAAAGAATATACTTATTTATTTATTATAAATTTGCCTTTAAGAAAGAAATTGAACATTAAAAAAATAACTTATGGAATAATGACGTTTTTTATTTGGAGGGGCAACAAACCTCAAAAAAAATGTTTATTTTTTTTTTTGTATTGTCAGATTGAAATATTCATTTTTATGTTATGGTCCAGGCAACGGGGTAATGTTGTGAGACACACACTTAGCAGAAGTATTGAACGGTGACTCATTTGCATTAAAAGATGATAAAAGTTGTCTAGTGCAGTAATGGATAGTTCATTAGATTAGTAATAGAATAGTGGTCCTTTCTCCCTTAGGTTACCAGTCAAAATCCATCACTATGATTTAGACAGGAAAGCAACTCTCTTCCTGATGGGGTTAAGAGTTCAGTCTTGTCTGAACTGAAATAACTTCCTTTTTAAAGGACTAAAAAGCAGTGGGGAATTGGATTAAAAACATTGGATGTGGAGTCAGGAAGCCAATATTTTAATGCTGGTGGGCCACTGGCTAGCTGGAAAAACAGGAAAAGTCAAAATTTGCTTGCCTCCATGCTATCACGTGTAGAATTCAAGGGGTAGAATAGATCTTTTATGTCCCTGTTAGATTTAATATTCTGAGTAATTGGGAAAGATAAATTTGTAAGCATGTATACTTTGTATGCTGAAAAATAAAACACCTAGTCCATTGTGAATTATATGTAAATTGTACATGAGATATACTCTTCTATTTTCTGTATTTAATAAGGCTGTTCCCTTTGCGTTTCTTAAAAAAAAAAAAATTGTAGTTGTAAAGCATTCAGAAAGGCTTGGTCCTTAGTCTCGATTCCTCTGACCTTATTCAGGGAACTAATTTCTCCACTGCTCAGTGTAAAATGAAAGTAATTGTGTTGCTTTTCTTATGACACAGGACTCTGGCAAAAATCAAATAAATAATGCAGAAAGAAGTTATTTGTAACCTAAAATCTCTGTTATTACAAGGCTCCTTTCTGTGTTTGTTTCCATCCAAGCTCAGGTAATACAAAGCTTCAATGTCAAACAAATGCTCGATAATTTATTTAAGAATTTTCCCTGAAAAACGATGAAATATGTAAGGACTGCCTGTTGCAAATAACCCAGAAACACCTTTTGTTTACAGAGATGTGAGGATAAGGAATGTGAGGAAAATTGTTAGTGGGTGAGTTACACATTTGGGGGAAACAGATAGAGCAAAACACAAGATAAAAACACAACAACAAAATATATCCTTCAAATCGTAATCACACACACACTTAGACATGAAAAGTGATTCATACATAAATACACATACAAGCACAACTACTGTTTTAGTTTCTTAATTCTGTCATGGAGCCCTAGTGGCATCGTGGTTAGGAGCTTGGCTGCTAGCCAAAAGGTCAGTAGTTCAAATCCACCAGCCCCTGCTGGGAGACCTGTGGGGCATTTCTACTCTGCCCTGTAGTTTTGCTCTGAGTCGGAACTGACTCGACAACACCTAACAACAGCAACAACAACAGTTGTGTTATAACAGAAATACCACAAGTGGGTGGCTTTAAAGAACAGAAATTTATTCTCTCACAGTTTAGGAGGAAAGAAGTCCAAATTCAGGGCACTGGCTATAAGGAAAGGCTTTCTCTCTCTGTGGGCTCTGGGGGAAGATCCTTGTCTCAGCTGCTGTAGCCCCTGCATTTCTTAGTTCCTTGGCAATTGTCAGGTGGTATCTATGTTCCCTAGTTTTGCTTCCTTTTCTTTTTGTCTATGCTACTCTTTATAACACTCAGAAGAATCAGGTTGAGGACACACCCTATATTGATATAGCCTCACTAACATAACAAAGAAACTCCTAGTTCCAAACACAATTACATTCACAGGTATACAGATCAGGACTCCACCACATACTTTTTGGGAGACATACTTTAATCCCTAACGACTGCCTTACTCATATTAGCAAAACATTAGAAACAAAACAAACCTCATCAATAGGGAAATGGTTGACCATATTACGATACATATACACATTATAAACAGTAAAATTTTAAAAATAATTTAAAACTCTTCTAGTTGATTGTGTTGCGTGTGTGCACGTGTGTGTGTGTATGTGTACGGGTGACAGTGGTGGTTCACCAAGCATTTTTTATGTAAGAAAGGAAGATGAATTTTTTTTTTAAAGTGTAAAAGAACGATGGTAAGAAAGGAATGTGTGCAGCTATATATGATCAGGAAGCATCCTGGGAATTCCCAGAGAGATAAAGCAAAATGGCAAAGGGATCTGGGGCGCCATCTAAGTGGATACATGACTAAGAATAAACAAACAAACATCAGTGAGGGAAGATTTATGGCAGATAGCAGTCCATGTATTCTGTCAAAGCTCATGAGACTCAATTGCATCCAGTCCATATTGGAGGTAATGAGGTATCTAATTGATAAGTGCATGGAGAAGACAATTGTCATGACGGTTCTAGAAAGATGAAAATATGGATTATAGGAAGGAGGTTTCAGTTAGTAAGAGTGTCTTTCTGGAAGGGGTAAGCAAGTTCTCCGTTGAGGGCACTGAAGTTTAGGGTTGAGATCCACATGCAGGCTTCAAAATATTGGCTTCTAAAATTAAGTCAAGTTTTTGACACCCTCAAAATATTTTAGATTAATTATTATTAGTTTATTTGTAGACTATTGGTTCAATGATTACAAGAAAATCTACTTCTTCTAGAATGCAGAGCCAAACTTAAAAAGAGTAAATTCATTTATATTTAAGGTAAGTTGAGCTCTCTATTTATTGTGCTGCTACTTTTGTAAATGTTTTAAATTTTTATTAGATAGAAATCTCTTACTACTCTATAAATTCACATAGGACAAAAAAAAATTGATGAACAATTATAAAACCTGAGACAGATTACCATGCTGCATTTGGGAGTAGTTTCTGGTAAGTAAATAATATTTTATTCAAGAAAGTCATAATTTTGACGTTCATAAACTTAAATAGTATGACTGACCAGTTTACTGCAGTGGTTGATAAATCTGACTTTGGAATTAAGGAGTCCTATGATCAAATTTCAACTCTAATATTTACTATTTATGTGACTTTGGGCAATATATTAATCTCTCCAAAATTCAATTTTTCATTAAAAATGGTGACCTGGAAGGTACGTTTATCTATTAAATAAGATATTATTAAAAAAAAAAAAACACTTAAACATATTTGTCACAAACTAAATAAACATATTTGTCACAAACTAAACAATAAATTAATAATAATAATAAATTATTATTCAATTGTGTATACATAAGGTACTCATTTAAAATTTTGTGTATTTGTAAATCAACAAATAGATAAGCATAAAAAAAAAGTTCAAGTACAAGGAAAAGAAATATCAGATTTTAGGCAGTGTGGCAACACGGTGGGAAAGATTTCAGATAAATTTTAGCTAAAACAGATTATGTATATCTGATATGGACTGGTAGCACAATTGTTAGGGCACTAGGCTGTTAACCAAAAGGTTGGTGGTTCGAATCCACCAGCCACCCCCTGGGAGAAAGAAGTGGCAGTCTGCTTCCTTAAAGATTTATAGACTTGTAAACCTATGAGATAGTTCTACTCTGTCCTATAGGGTTGTTATGAGTCAGAATTGACTCAATAGCAGTGTGTTTTAATGCCTAGCATAACACAGTCTTTATGCATTCCATTTCATTTTTGATGACTTCCAATTTTTCAAGACTCATAATTCATATATTCCACATTCCAATTATTAATGTATCTTTGCAGCTGTTTCTTCTCATTTTGAGTAGTGGCACATCAGCAAATGAAAGTCCTTAAAGCTTTACTCCATTCATGTCACAAAGGTCAACCCTACTTTGAGGAGGCAGCTCTTCCTCACCCATATTTTGAGTGCCTTCCAACCTGACGGGCTCATCTTTCAGCACTGTACCAATGTTATACTACTATTCATAAGGTTGTCACTGGTGGATTTTTTTTTTTTACATAGATCTCCAAGTCCTTCTTCCTAGTCTGTCTTAGTCAGGAAGCTCCGCTGAAACCTATCCACCATGGGAACCCTGCTAGTATTTGAAATACCAGTGGCATAGGTTCCACATCACAGCAAACACCAGCCACTACACTACAATAAACTGACAGAAGAGTGGTGGGTTGTAACCTGACACCTAGTAATACTCAATAAACACTGTCACTGTTTAATGAGAAAAGAATAAATGGGCTTAGAAACTTTTCATCTAGTTCAGGCCTTGTTTTCCATATACCAGTTGTTTGAACACAGTGCTATAAAAGTTCATAGATGGAATTAATTTTACTGAATAGAGGGCTTCCAGTTGAAGTCACACTTGAGTACTGCCCAAAACCATTGGAGAAAATAGTCATAAATTGTCAATAACCAAAAAGAATTGGAGGAATCTATTTATCAGGAAATATCTACATTGAATTTTGTTTTGAAGTTAAAACAAAACTTAAGAAGTTAGTATTATAATTTTTGATTTCATAAATATTTTGGTTCCTGGTCCTCAAATAGATATTTAGATGTTTCATAATAATAACTCTATATACCAAATAAAATGGCGGCATTAACAATATCATGGAATGATTTTTAAAATTATTTTAGATTTTCCTTTAATAAAAGGCCCACCTGAAAAATCCCATTCTCCAGGAGTTTTAATTGAGCACTCCAAATAAAAATAACCATTCACCTCTCTGAACTATTACAGCTCGTTAATTAGTCTGTTTGCATATACGTCTCATATACTTTACACTGTAGCATTATGTTCATTCAAAGTCACACAGTATGTTTCTTGAGAGACTGAAAATTCCTTTAGATTAGGGAATCCAGTAAATAAATCTTTATTATTACAGAACACTTACAATAAGTGACCACAGTGTGGTATTGCATCATGTAAGTTATTTGTATTTTCTTATTTAATCTCCAGAAAAACTCTAAGTAAGCACTATAAAGTCCATTAAGTCCGCTGTTTACTTGGGGGTGGCCATAGGTAAGTTATTTTATAATCCTAAACTTCAAATTTATGATCTGTATTATGGAGGTAAAATTAGTATACACCATTTACCACAGGGAACTGAAGTAATTTAGCAAATAAACTGCTAAAATAGGTCTTAGAACATATTAATACATTAGTATTTTTCTTATTAACATTATTCTTTATACCAGTACACTTTAGAAATTTTAAGGAAGAATGTATCTCACTACAAAACTCAGTAATTAAACAATGAAATTATCACTGAATGATTTGGAGCAAAATAAAACCCTGAAAAGGAGGAAGCTTTAAGACAGCATTGCATTCTAATCTCTCTGAGAAAGTCAGATTTTTCAACAGAGTGTAAAAAGGATATGATGACTCAGATGTTACTACTTTTTACTGGCTTCATAGGCACATAATTTGAAGAGAACATGGGAACAGAAGGCATATGGGTTTAAATTAAATCATAATTCCAAACTTTGGTTGGTCCTTTACAGTTTCCTAATCACCCTCAGCCTTATGGTTCTCATCTATAAAATGAATTATTAACCCATTGCAGTGTAGTTGATTCTGTCCTATAGTGACCTATAGGACAGAATAGAACTACCTTGTAGGGTTTCCAAGGAGCAGCTGGTGGATTCGAACTATTGACCTCTTGGTTAGCAGCCAAACACTTAACCACTGCACCACCAGGGCTCCAGGGTTATTAGGAACATTAAATGAATAAATATAAAATTAGTATCTTAACAAAATAATTTGTTGGGTCCTTTCTTTCTCCCTATAAGCAGAGCTATTGATCTCATACCACCTATATATCCCTTCCCCTGCCTTTAGTATAAAATCAGAACTTAAATAGGAAGGATTTAAGAATTGGTTAGCTTTAACTTCAGAGCTCTGCTGCTAACCAAGAGGTCAGCAGTTCTGATCCACCAGGCGCTCCTTGAAAACCATGTGGGGCAGTTCTACTCTGTGATATAGACTCACTAACCCTTTGCTGTCAAGTTGATTCAGACTCCAAGCAACCTTACAGCTGTAGCTCTTAACCACTATGCCACTAGGGTTTCCACAGAGTCACTATGAGTCAGAATTGACTCGACGGCAATGGGTTTGGTTTTGGTTTGGTATACTTTAACTAGTTATTTTCATCTTTCCAGTGCTCTGGTCTAACTCTTGCCTTAGAATTGTTACCAAAACCAGAAAGCTCTAATATATCAAATTTCTTTTTCTCTATGCACTTAGAAATATTAGTTATAAACTGGATCACATCTAACACTCTGAAGCTTACATAATGTAGGTAAAAATAGTTTTAGATCCTCATTTCCATCTATGTATAGTTAAAAGTGGTGGATATTAATGTGGAAAATTACTTCCACATCTATTTGTTGCCATTAGTTGCCCTCGAGTCGCTTTCGACTCATAGCGAACCTATGTACAACAGAGAAAAATACTGCCTGGTCCTGGGCCATCCTCACAATCATTGTTATCCTTGAGCTTGTTGTTGCAGCCATTGTGCCAGTCAATCTCCTTGAGTGTTTTCCTCTCTTTTGCTGACCCTCAACTTTACCAGGCATGATGTCCTTCTCCAGAGACTGGTCCCTCCTGAAAACATGTCCAAAGTATGTGAGACTAAGTCTTACCATCCTCTCTTCTAAGGAGCATTCAGGCTGTACTTCTTCCAAGATAGATTTTTTCATTCTTCTGGCAGTCCATGGTATATTCAGTATTCTTTGCCAACACCATCATTCAAAGGCATCACTTTTTCTTTGGTCTTCCTTAGTCATTGTCCAGCTTTCACATGCATATGAGGCGATTGAAAACACCATCGCTTGGTTCAGGCACACCTTGGTCCCTAAAATGACATCTTTGTTTTTAACACTTTAAAGAGATCTTTTGCAACAGATTTGCCTAATACAATGTGTCTTTTGATTTCTTGAATGCTCCTTCAATGGGAGTTGTTTGTGAATCCAAGTAAAACGAAATCCTTCACAGCTTCAATCTTTTCTCCATTTATCATAATGTTGCTTACTGGTCTGGTTGTGAGGAGTTTTGTTTTTTTTAAGTTGAGATGTATTCCATACTGAAGGCTGTGGTCTATGATCTTCATCAGTAAGTGCTTCAAGTCCTCTTCATTTTCAGCAAGCAAGGTTGTGTCATTTACACAACATAGGTTGTTAATGAGTCTTCCTCCAATCCTGATGTCACATTCTTCTTCATGTAGTCCAGCTTCTTGGATTATTTGCTCAGCATACAGATTAAATAAGTGTTGTGAAAGAATACAACCCTGACACAAACCTTTCCTGATTTTAAACCACACAGTATCCCCTTGTTCTATTGGATCAGCTGCCTCTTGGTCTAAGTACAGGTTCCTCATGAGCACCCTCAAGAGCACAATTAAGTGTTCTTGAATTCCCATTCTTGCCAATGTTATGTACAATTTGTTAAGATCCACACAATCTAATTAATGCCTTTGCATAGTCAGTAAAACACAGGTCAACATGTTTCTGGTATTCTCTGCTTTCAGTCATGATCCATCTGACATCAGCAATGATATCCTTTGTTCCATGTTCTCTTCTGAATCCCGCTTAAATTTCTAGCAGTTCCCTTTCAGTATACTGCTGCAACAACTTTTGGAAGATCTTCAGCAAAATTTTACTTGCATGTGATATTAATGATATTCTTAGATAATTTCCGCATTCTGTTGAATCACCTTCCTTTGGAATGTGTACAAATATGGATCTTTTCCAGAGTATTGGTCAGGTAGCTGTCTTCCAATTTTCTTGGCATAGATGAGTGAGCGCCTTAGAGCTGCATCTGTTTGTTGAAATACTTCAGTTGGTATTCTGTCAATTCCTGGAGCTTATTTTTCGCCAATGCCTTCAGTGCAGCTTGGACCTCTTCCTTCTGTACTATTGCTTCTTGATGATATGCTGCCTCCTGAAACGGTGGAATGTCGACAAATTATTTTTGGTACAGTGACTCTGTGTATTTCTTCCATCTTCTTTTGATGCTTCCTGCATCGTTTAATATTTTCCGCATAGAATCCTTCAATATTGCAACTCAAGGCTATAATTTTTTCTTCAGTTCTTTGAGCTTGTGAAATGTTGAGAAATGTTCTTCCCTTTTGGTTTCCTATGTCCACCTCTTTGCTCATTTCATTATAATACTTTACTTTGTCTTTTCAAGCTGCTCTTTGAAATCTTCTGTTCAGCTCTTTTACTTCATCATTTCTTCCTTTTGCTTTAGATACTCTATGTTCAAGATCAAGTTTCAGAGTCTCTTCTGACATCCATTTTGGTCTTTTCTTTCTTTCTTGTCTTTTTAATGACCTCTTGCTTTCTTCATATATGATATTCTAACTTATTACTGTATCTAAACTAATGATGAGTACATGGGCTTTGAATCACACAGGCTTTAGTTCAAGTCCTATATTTACCACTCTGAACAATAGGTGAGATTCCTCATCAGTAAAATGGGAATAATAATATCTACCTTATAAATAATAATAAATAATATCTGCCTCATATGTGGAGTTCCTGAGTAGCACAAACGATTAAGGGCTGGACTACTAGCTAAAGGGTTGTTTGTTTCTATCCACACAGAGACGTCTCAGAAAACAGGTCTCTTGATCTACTTCTGAAAGGTCACGGCCTTGAAAACTCTATGGAGCAGTTCTACTCTGCACGATTGGGGTTCCCATGAGTTGGAAATGACTCTATAGAAACTAACAACAGCAACGACCTCATATGTACATTCAATATTAAGGTCTCTTTGAATCGGAATCAACTCCATGGCAATGGTTTTATTTTTTTGTAGACGTTGGAGCCCTGGTGATGTAATGGTTAAGAGCTCAGGTGTTAACCAAAAGGTTGGCAGTTCGAATACACCAAGTACTCCTGGGAAACCCTATAGGGCAGTTCTATTCTCTCCTAAATGGTGGCTATGAGTTGGAATCAATTAGAAGGCAATGGGCTTGTTGTAGACATTTTGTAAGTTTTTCTTGACTGAATGAATGAACCAGGTCTACCTTTGTATATGACATGAAGTCTCCATTCTATATTCCAATTCTGTTAAGTGGAATAACTCTCTTATTTTTTTCATCTAAGATTGGGGCCACGTATTGTTCTTGCAGGCTGATGCCCAAAGAATTCTAGCCCTGCATAAGAAATTTTTCTTCTGTCTATGATCTTATTATAACCAAAAAAAAAAAAAACAATTGTTGTCCAGTCGATTCTGACTCATAGTGACCCTAAGTTAGCAAATTTCCCTGGTATGAACTGCCGCTACATTTGGCCAACTGATCTGAATCCATTTTAATCTGTTTTCCTCTCCTGCGAACTACTTGATAGTATTATTTCCTTAAATGCTATTTCTTTACAGACTGTATAGACTTTATCTAAGCAGTTATACTTGATCTGTCCCCCAACTCCTGCCTCATTGAATTACCACTCATGCCTGCTCCTCCTGTTGAAGGTAACTAGGTAACCTATTGGAAGTGACCACGTAACTTTGTGGCTGGTATAGCAAAATCTCAATCATTCTCTACTTCTTTCAGCAAAAACCTCTGAGCATCTACTATGTCAGAGGTGGAACTAGGCTCTAAGGATAAAAAATAATTAAACTCTCTCTGATGGTTAATGTTATGTGTCAGCTTGGCTAAGCCATGATTCTCAGTGGTTTGGCATACATTATGTAATCACCTTTGTGATCTGATGGGAGCAGCTAATCAGTTGAAAGGGACATTTCCTTGGGGGGTGTGCCTGCATCCAATATATATGAATGTTCTGGCAAAGCTCACATTCTCTCTCTTGATCCTGGATCCATCTCATCATCCTTTGACCTCCACTTTTGGGACATAAGCCAGCAGCCTGCCACCTGACCTGCAGATTTTGGGTTCATCAGCCCTTGTAATCACGTGAGTCAGGAGAAGACTCCAGCCTGTTGTCTGACCCACAGATTTGGGACTTGCAAACCTCCACAATTGTGTGAGCCATTTCCTTGAAACAAATCTCTCTATAAATATGTGTTTATATATATGCTTTACTGGTTTTGCTCCTCTAGAGAATTCAGCCTAAGACACCCTCTCATTATCTTAAGACTACTCACAGTCAAACCAGCATACAAAAGTGGAATTAAGTTAGAAGAATATACCCGAAGGGAGAGCAGGGGAGAAAAATATATCAACAACCAAAATGACTTTTAAACAATGTTCATGGTCGTATAAAGTTAGGGGCTGCCTCAGTGCTAAGGAAATATATGTAATTTTAATCCATTGTAGTTGTTGTCGTTAGTTGGGGTCGATTCAGCTCTGATGCATGACAAACTTATATCTAACAGAACAAAACATTGTCTGGTCCTCTGCCATCTTCATAATCATTGTATGTTTATGTCCATTGTTGCAGCTATTGTGTAGTGCCCTTCAGCCTAGGGGGGATCATCTTCCAACACAATATTCTGTTGTGACCCATAAGAGTTTCATTGACTAATATTCAGAAGTAGATCGCCAGGCCTTTTTTTAGTCTAGGTCTGGAAGTTCCACTGAAACTTTTTCACCATGCGTGACACTGATGGAATTTGAAATACCAGTGACATAGCTTCCAGCATCATAGCAACACACAAGCTCCCATAGCACTACAAACTGATGGATGGATAGTGGAATCTACTGTAGACAGGCAATTTAAACTTGTACGTAGGCATGTCTTTTTTCTGTTTGTCGGTTTTACTTTTTATATTATTCTTAAATTGAAACTCTGAGTTTTTTAAATTGAAGATGTCAAGAACAAATAACATAAGGATAAGCGAAAAACACCGTAAATGAGGTATAAAGAGTTTACAATCTCAGGTAATCCACAGCCTTTGTGCAAAAGCCCTACACATGTGATTTCAGCACAAGCCTGAATAAAGATCAAGGATTCATGGAGGCTGTAAAACAACCGACACGGGATTTAAAAAAAATACCAATATCATGAAAAACAAAAAACCAAAAAAGCCTTTTTTTGTGTGAAGTATTCTACATTAAGTGAACTCAATAGAGGTTGTGACTAAAATGAATGTGCGATAGTTTAATTCTGAATGTAGGAGGCAGCTGTAAGGAATATCTTTGAGGAAAAATGGAGATATTTAAATATAGACTGTATATTAGAGAGTAGGATTATATTGTTAAATTACCTCAGTATGATAATTGTATGGTGGTAGTACAGCAGAATGGCCTGAATCTTGAGCAATACATTTTTGAGATATTTAAGGATAAAATGTCATAGTGTCTGGATTAAATGAAATGCTTCAGCAAAAAATGTATACATAGACACACATAATACATATATATATTTCATAACAACAAAAAACGTACCAATAAGTGGCTTTAAAGAATAAGAATTTATTTTCTCGAAGTTTGGGAGACTAGAAGTTTGAACTTAGGGCATGGCTCTAGGGAGAGGTCTTTCCTTTTCTTTCTTTTTTTTTATTCTAGTTTAAGTGAAAGTTTACAGTTCAACTTAGTCTCTCATACAAAAATTTATACATACAATGTTATGTGACCCTAATTTCTGTCTCTATACTGCGACAGCACACTCCTCCTTTCCACCTCTGATTTCCCGCGTCCATTTAACCAGCTCCTTACCATCTCTGCCTTCTCATCTCAACTCCGGACAGAAGCTGCCCATTTAGACTCATGTATCTACTTGAGCTAAGAGGCACACTCTTCACGTGTATCACTTTATGTCCCACAGTCCAGTCTAATCTTTGTCTGAAGAGTTGGCTGCAGGAATTGTTTTAGTTCTGGGTTGACAGAGAGTCTGGGGACATGCTTTCTGGGGTTCCTCCAGTCTCAGTCAGACCATTAAGTCTGGTCTTTTTACTAGAATTTGAGTTCTGTATCCCACCCTTCCCCTGGTCCATCAGGAACTCTCTGTTGTGTTCCCTGTCTGGACGGTCATTGGTGGTAGCTGGGCATCATCCAGTTCTTCTGGTCTCAGACTGACGAAGTCTCTTGTCTATGTGGCTCTTTCTGTCTCTTGGTCTGATACTTTCCTTGTGTCTTTGGTGTTCTTCATTCTCCTTTACTACAGGTGGTTGGAACCAACTGATGCATCTTAGATGGCCGTTTGCTAGCTTTTAAGACCCCAGACACCACTCACCAAAGTAGGATGTAGAACATTTTCTTAATAAACTTTGTTATTCCAATTGACCTAGATGTCCCCTGAAATCATGGTTCACAGACTCCTACCCATGCTACTCTGTGCCTCGAAGTGTTTGATTATATTCAGGAAACTTCTTAGCTTTGGTTTAGTTCTGTTGTGCTAACTTCCCCTGTAGTGTGTACTGTCCTCCCCTTCACCTAAGAAAATTCTTGTCTTCTATCTAGTTAGTGAATAACCCTCACCCTCCCTGCCCACCCTCGTAACAATCAATCAAAGAATGTTTTCTTCTGTGTTTAAACCTTTTCTTGAGTTCTTATAATAGTGGTCTTATACAATATTTGTCCTTCTGTGACTGACTAAATTCACTCAGCATAATGCCCTCCAGATTCTTCCATGTTATAAGATGTTTCACAGCTTTATCGTTGTTCTTTATCTTTGCATAATATTCCATTGTGTGGATATACCATAACTTGTTTATCCATTCCTCCATTAATGGGCAGATAGGTTGTTTCCATCTTTTTGCTATCACGAACTGTGCAGCAATGAACATGGGCGTGCATATATCTATTCGTGTGACAGATCTTATTTCTCTAGGACATATTCCAAGGAGTAAGATTGCTGGATCATATGGTACTTTCATTTCCAGCCTTTTAAGGAAGCGCCAAATTGATTTCCAAAGTGGTTGTAACATTTTAAATTCCAGTCTCTCCACAACCTCTCCAGCATTTATTATTTTGCGTTTTTGGGATTAATGCTAGCCTTATTGGGGTGAGATGGCATCTCATTGTAGTTTTGATTTGCATTTCTCTAATGGATGATGATCATGAGCATTTCTTCACGTGTCTGTTATCAGCCTGAATGTCCTCTTTGGCTAAGTGCTTGTTCATATCCTTTTGCCGTTTTTTAATTGGGTTATTTGTCTTTTTGTTGTTGAGGTTTTACACTATGTTGTAGATTTAAGAGATTAGACATTGATCGGATTTGTCATAGCCAAAAATGTTTTCCCAGTCTGTAGGTTGTCTTTTGACTCTTTTGGTGAAGTCTTTTGATGAACATAAGTGTTTGATTTTTAGGAGCACCCAGTTATCTAGTCTCTCTTCTGGTGCTTGTGCATTGTTACTTATGGTTCATATTGGGTTTATGCCATGTATTAGGGCTCCAAGCATTGTCCCTGTTTTTTCTTCAATGATCTTTAACGTTTTCAATTTTATATTTAGGTCTTTGATCCATTTTGAGTCCTTTTTTGTGCATGGTGTGAGGTATGGGTCTTGTTCCAGTTTTTTGCAGATGGATATCCAGTTATGCTAGCACCATCTTTTAAAGAAACTGTCTTATCCACAATTCACGGATCCTGTGCCTTTGTCAAATATCAGCTGCTCATAGGTTGATGAATTTGCCTCTGGATGCTCAATTCTGTTCCATTGGTCTATGTATCTGTTTTACCAGTACCGGGCTGTTTTGACCACCTTGGTGGTATAATAGGTTCTAAAATCAGGTAGTGTGAGGCCTCCCACTTTGTTCTTTTTCTTGAGCAATGCTTTACTTATTCGGGGACTCTTCCCTTACCATATGAAGTTGGTGATTTGTTTCTCCATCTCATTAAAAAATGCCGTTAGAATTTGGATTGGGATTGAATTGTATCTGTAGATCGTTTTGGGTAGAATTGATATTTTCACAATGTTGCGTCTTCCTATTCATGAGCAAGATATGTTTTTCCACTTATGAAGGTCTCTTGGTTTCTTGCAGTAGTGTCTTGTAGTTTTCATTGCATAGGTCTTTTACTTCTCTGGTTAGATTTAGTCCTAAGTAT
Organism: Trichechus manatus latirostris; assembly: GCF_000243295.1. Taxonomy (NCBI): domain Eukaryota; kingdom Metazoa; phylum Chordata; class Mammalia; order Sirenia; family Trichechidae; genus Trichechus; species Trichechus manatus. The sequence continues at coordinate 4,520,982 of NW_004443970.1, read as the reverse complement.
TTTATCTTCCCTGGGGGGTGTTGTAAATGGTATTGATTTGGTGATTTCCTTTTGGAAGTTCTCTTTATTGGTGTAGAGGAATCCAACTGAATTTTGTGTGTTTATCTTGTATCCTGATACTTTGCTGAAATCTTCTATTAGTTCCAGTAGTTTTCTTGTGGATTCTTTGGAGTTTGCTGTGTATGAGATCATATCATCTGTAAATAAAGATACTTTGACTTCTTCCTTACTAATCTTTTTCTAGCTTAATTGAATAAGAGTGGTGATAAAGGGCATCCTTGTCTGGTTCTCATTCTCAAGGGGAATGCTTGCAACGTCTCTCCATTTAGTTTGATGTTGGCTGTTGGCTTTGTATAAAAACCTTTAATTATATTGAGGAATTTCCCTTCTATTCCTATTTTGTAGAGAGTTTTTATCATGAATGAGTGTTGGACTTTTTTAAATGTATTTTCTGCATCAATTGATAAGATCATGTGGTTGTTGTCTTTTATTTATGTGGTGGAATACATTGATTGTTTTTCTAATGTTGAACTATCCCTGCATACCTGGTATAAATCCCACTGGATCATGGTGACTTATTTTTTTGATATGTTACTGATTTCTACTGGCTAGAATTTTGTTGAGGATTTTTGCGTCAATGTTCATGAGGGATATTCGTCTGTAATTTTCTTTTTTTGTGGTGTCTTTACCTGGTTT
>NW_004443970.1:4504569-4518617 GCF_000243295.1 Trichechus manatus latirostris | reverse complement strand
CTCTTAAAAAATCTCTCTTTATCTTTGGTTTTGGCAAGTTTGATTATAATATGTCTTGGTGACTTTCTTTTGGGATCTGCCTTATGTGAGGTTCAATGAGCATCTTGCATGGATATCTTCTCATCTTTCATGATATCAGGGAAGTTATCTGCCAATAATATTCAACAATTCTCTGTGTATTTTCTGTTATCTCTGCTTGTTCTGGTACTCCCATTATTTGTAGGTTATTTCTCTTGATAGAATCCCACATAATTCTTAGGATTTCTTCTTTTTTTTTAATCCTTTTATCTGATTTTTCCTCAAATAAATTGGTGTCAAGTGCTTTATCTTAAACCTCACTTATTCGGCCCTCCATTGCTTCAATTCTGCTCCTATGGCTTTCCATAGAGTTGTCTAAGTCTGAAATTTTATTGTCAATCTTCTGGATTTCTGATTGCTGTCTCTCTATGTATTCTTGCAGCCTGTTAAATATGTCATTATGCTCTTCTCTAATCTTTTTAAGTTCCTCCATTGCATGTTCTGCTTTTTGCTTCATTTTCTTACTGATCTCTTTAAGAATTCTGTATATTAATCTTTTGTATTTTGCCTTTGGTAATTACCAGAAATTCTCTTCCTGCAGAAAATTTCTAGATTATTTTGGGAGCTTGCTGAAACCATCATGTTCTGCCTCTTTATGTAATTTGATATTGACTGTTGTCTCTGAGCCATCAATAAGTTATTATAATTTATTTTTTATTTGTTTACTGTGTCCTAGCTTCTTGTTTTGTTTTGATATGCCCAAATAGGCTGCTCTTGTGAACTAACCTGATCACCAGTGCCCCTGAAGCTCCAACATCCTGCCACCAGGTGGCCAGACCTACCACTAAGTATGTGAGCCCAGGAGCCCACCCACTCCTACTGTATGGATTCAGCTCAGGCGTCCAGGTAGTCAGCCACCAAGTGTATGATGCAGGTTTTCACCTACAGTCCTAGACAGGCATGGGTGATTGGTGTAGGCCCATGCATCCAGCTGCAGCAGCGGGACACATTCTGAGCAAGGCAGGGGACTGATGGCCACCCCCAAGAGTCCAGGAGGAAGGTGTGCCCCTGTTGCCTAGAGCACGTAGGTGGGTGGGGTTTGCAGCCAGACTATGAGCACTCAATGCTGTTGGCTGTAAGGATTGGGGGCACCTCTTATTCTGGGCCCCTATCACAGGCAGCTAGATGGCATAGGTGGAGCCACCAGTCCTCAGACCCCTGATGTGTGTAGGTGAAGACCCTGCTCAATGGGCAGAGTAGTGTCAAATGTCATGAATCTGCCACTTCACAGCTGAAGTAGTTGAAGTTAAACTTCTGGTATATACCCTGTTGTACTGCAGTAATGAGGGCCTACGCTGTTGAAATGGGCATACACTAGTGTATACAGGGAGAAAAGCACTCAAAGTTCATGGATCCCTTATGCCTGTGCCTAGGCAAAGGAGCTGTGCCTATCCTGAGTTCCTGGCTTAGGGGAGCTGGCAGATTATTTTTTCCCCCTGTTTGTTAATTTATTCTCTCTCCAAGGCTGGGAGAATGGCTCAGGCCATGTGACAGATCCTACTTGCAGCCCAGAGGTTTCAGCAATTGCTGAAGCCATCCCAGACCCAAAGCAGAGCAGGAAGCAGATAGGTAAGTGGGAGACAGGTTTTTCCCTAAGGGGCATGTTTTTGATCCACGCAGTAGGCCAGATGCAAATATTTATCTTTCGCAGATCAAGAGCTGCTTCTCACTGGCTCTGGATGGCCAAGTAGACTCTCTGCCGCTGGTTCTCTCCTGATGTGGAAAACACCTCCCAAGCACCACAGCTTGCCTGACTCACTGCTCACCCCTGAGCTGATCTGGGCTTGGTCAGGTCTGGCAACTCCTCGCTGCTTCTGAAATGTCTCTCCCTCCCACTGCCCCTCAGTCCAATTCCTCAACTTTGCCTTTGATGTTCAGGGCTCCTAGATTGTAGTATATAATAAATTCACTTGTTTTTTTGGGTCTTTGTTGTAAGAGGGACCAATGGAGGCATCTGACTACTCTGTCATCTTGGCTCCACCTTGGTCTTTCCTTTTCAATAGCTCTGAGGGTTCCTTGGCATTCTTTGAAGTCTTTCTTCCCCCTGTATATGTCTGTGTGTCTATTTTGCTATTTTTATAGCTTGAAAGTGATTAGATTTAGGACCCATCCTATTCTGGTATAACCTCATTAGTGTAACACAAGAAAATGCTTATTTATAAATAGGATAATATTTACAGGTACAGAGGCCAGGATTTTAACACATATTTAGGGAGGAGAGCACATTTCAAATAATAACATGCATATATATGTGGAGAGAAAAAGGAGACGAATAAAACAAAGGTGGCAAAATGTTGAAAAATCCATGGAAAAATGTTTACTTTCTAGAAAACCATAGTAAGTTAATTATTCAAGATTTTAACAAAACCCAAAACCCATTACCATCGAGTAAATTCCCACTCATAGCTATCCTATAGGACAGAATAGAAATGTTTCATACGGTTTCCAAGGCAGGAAATCTTTTCAGAAGCAGATGTCCATTTCTCCTTGCCATGAAGCAGCTGGTGGTTTGAACCACTGCACCACCAGGTTTCCTTCATTTTCAGCTATATAAAAATACTGTAATCATGAAATTATTAAGAGGTAAAGATGAATTTAATTCTTGACAAAATTCTAGAATGGATTGTCAGGAAACATGGTTTGTAATAATCTAGTGATTAATGCAGTTACCCATTACACAATCATAACTGTTCTCAGTCACTAAGAATATGTAAAATTAATTTTATTATATTTTCCTTTTGTAAGGAAATACAAAAGTGACCTGCTAACTTAAATTCACTAGAGTTTTGTGAGGTAGACTTGTGGTTAAGTTGATGAAGTATAAGATATGTAATAAATGGATTGCTGAAGTTGGTCCAGAACCAAACAATGCAATAATTCTATGCTTTTCTCTTATTTCTATTGCTGTTGTTAAGTGATATCCAGTCAGTTCCAACTCATAGCAGCCCTATGGACAACAGAACGAAATACTACCCAGTCCTGCATCATCCTCACAATCATTGTTATGCTTGAGCCCATTGTTGCAGCCACTGTGTAAATCCACCTCCTTCAGTGTCTTCCTCTTTTTCACTGACCCTCTACTTTACCAAGCATGATGTCTTTTCCAGGGACTGATCCATCCTCATAACATGCTCCTTGCTTCTAAGGAGCATTCTGGCTCTACTTCTTCCAAGACAGATTTGTTCATTCTTCTCACAATCCATGGTATAGTCAATATTTTTCACCAACACCATAATTCAGAGACATCAATTCTTCTCCAGTCTTCCTTTGGAGGACATAACCACTGCATCATCAAGGGGTCTTTGAGTAGTCATACAAATTATCAAATCTATCATTCTCATTTCACAGAAAAAAAGTAAATTAATGTCAAGACAGATTAAATCACTCCCAGGGTTTATGGTTATTTATAGAAATAACTAAGCAAATAATCCAAGAAGCTGGACTACATGAAGAAAAACACAGCGTCGGGATTGGAGGAAGACTCATTAACAACCTGAGTTATGCAGATGACACAACTTTGCTTGCTGAAAGGGAAGAGGACTTGAAGACTTACTGATGAAGATCAAAGACCACTGTCTTCAGTATGGATTACACCTCAACATAAAGAAAACGAAAATCCTCACAACTGGGCCAATAAACTTCATGATAAATGGATAAAAGATTGAAGTTGTCAAGGATTTCATTTTACTTGGATCCACAATGAACACCCATGGAAGCAATAGTCAAGAAATCAAATGACACATTGCATTGGACAAATCTGCTGCAAAAGATCTCTTTAATATGTTAAAAAGCAAAGATGTCACCCTTAGGACTCAGGTGCACCTGACCCAATACATGGTGTTTTCAATTGCCTCATATGCATGTGAAAGCTGGGTAATGAATATGGAAGACCAAAGAAGAATTGATGCCTTTGAATGATGGTGCTGGTAAAGAATATTGACTATACCATGAACCTCTAGAAGAACAAAGAAATCTATCTTTGAAGAAATATTGCTAGGCTGCCCCTTGGAAGTGAGGATGTGAGACATCATCTCACGTTCTTTGGACATCTTATCAGGAGGGATCAGTCCCTGGAGAAGGACATCATGCTTGGTAAGGTGGAGGGTCAGTGAAAAAGAGGAAGACTCTCAATGAGATGGATTAATACAGTGGCTGCAACAATGGGCTCAAACATAGCAATGATTGTGAGGATGGCACAAGACCATGCAGTGTTTTGTTCTGTTGTACGTAGGGCAGCTATGAGTTAGAACTGAGTTGACAGTAATTAATCACAACAACATGTTACATGCAACAATTAACCAAGAGTAAAATTAATATTAAAACATTCAAATATAAATAGAAAGATGTTCATTGCTATTTTTCTGCTCAGCTTTCTCTGTGTATTTCAAGTTTCCAATTATGATGACTACATGTGAACAAACTGCAAAGAAGTCACTTTCACTTGTGCTTATATTGACCAAAGGACAATTAAAGGCCATTAAAATGACAAACATTGGACATGGCATTATTAACCTGAACATAAACTGGAAAAAAATCCATATTCTAACAATTCAAAACTAATTTAAATGAGAAAAAAATCATGTAATTTAAAACCATACTGCTTAGAAGCCAATAAAATCCACTCACATGGTAAAAATAAAGATAACTGACTATTCTGCAGCTGAATAAATCTTCCTAGATTCCTAAGCAAATAATAAACTCTGAGTTCTAACTTATTTAGGAAAGTAGTTATAAAAAAAAAATGTTTTTTTTTCTATATATGTCCCGTTTTAAGAGTAAGGGAATTGAAGCTCAGAGAGTTTAAATAACTTGATAAAGGACACATCTAATTAGGGACAAAACCAGGATTTGGACTCATGTCTATTTGATCTCAGTTTCTAAGTTGCTTATAACTGTACCATGCACTACATAACAGTAGTATTTTATACTGTTTATATTGAAAAGTTTGAATCATGTTATAAACATTTACTAACAAACTAGGAAAGGTCTCAGATTCCTCATCTGTAAACTGAGGATAGTAAATCTTACATTGTAGTATGGTTTATAGAATATTACATTTCTTATATTTTTAGCATAGAATATTGCAGAGATATAGAAAGCTATATATTTTTTCTCCTTTTTAAAATTGTGGTGAAAATATGCACAACAAAACACATGCTAATTAAACAATTTCTACATGTATAATTAAGTGACAAGAAGCCCTGTTGGTCCAATGGTTAAGCCTTTGGTTAATAACAGAAAGGTCAGTGGTTTGAACCTACCAGCTGCTTCATAGGAGATAAGACCTAGAGAACTGCTTCCATACAGATTACAGCCTAGGAAACCCTATTGTTGTTGTTATTGATAGACGCTGTGGAGTGTGTCCTGACTAATAGCAACCCTATTGCAACAGAAGGAAACACTGCCTAGTCTTGCACTATCCTCATAACCGCTGTTATGCTTGAGCCCATTCTTGCAGCCACTGTGTCAATCCATCTCATTGAGGGTCTTCCTCTTTTTCACTGACTCTCTACTTTACCGTGCATGATGTCCTTCTCCAGGGACTGATCCCTTCTGATAACATGTCCAAAGTATGTGAGACAAAGTCTTACCATCCTTGCTTCTAAGGAGTATTCAGGCTGTGCTTCTTCCAAGACAGACTTGTTTGTTCTTCTGGCAGTCCATGGTACATTCAATACTCTTCACCAACACCATCATTCAGAGGTATCAATTCTTCTTCGGTCTTCTTAATTCATTGTCCAGCTTTCGCATGCATGTGAGGCGATTGAAAACACCATGTCTTGGGTCAGGCGCACCTTAGTCTTTCAAATGACATCTTTGCTTTTTAACACTTTAAAGAGGCCTTTTGCCACAGATCTGCCCAACGCAATAAGTCTTTTGATTTCTTGACTGCTGCTTCCATGGGTGTTGATTGTGGATTAAAGTAAAATGAAATCCTTTACAACTTCAATGTTTTCTCCATTTATCATGATGTTGCTTATTTGTCCATTTATGAGGATTTTTGTTTTCTTTATGTTGAGGTGTAATCCATACTGAAGGCTGTGGTCTTTGATCTTTATCAGTATGTGCTTCAAGTCCTCTTCAGCAAACAAGGTTGTGTCTTCTTTCAGCAAACAAGCTTGTGTCTTCTTTCAGCAAACAAGGTTATGTCATCTGCATAACTCAGATTGTTAATGAGTCTTCCTCCAATCCTGTTGCCCTATTCTTCTTCATACAATCCAGCTTCTTGGATTATTTGTTCAGTATCCAGATTGAATAAGTATGGTGAAAAGATACAATCCTGAAGCACACCTTTTCTGACTTTAAATCACACAGTATCCTTTTGTTCTGTTTGAACCACCTCTTGGTCTGTGTACAGGTTCCTCGTGAACGCAAGTGAGTGTTCTGGAATTCCCATTCTTCACCACGTTATTCATAATCTTTTATGATCCACAAAGTCGAATGCCTTTTCATAGTCAATAAAATATAGGTAAACATCTTTCTGATATTCTCAGCTTTCAGCCAGGATCCATCTGACATCAGAAATGATATCCCTCATTCCAAATACTCTTTTGAATCTGGCTTGAATTTCTGGCAGTTCCCTGTCAATGTACTGCTGCAACTGCCTTGAATGATCTTCAGCAAAATTTTACTTGCGTGTAATAATTAATGATATTGTTCGATAATTTCTGCATTCTGTTGGATCTCCTTTCTTTGGAATGGGTACATATATGGAACACTTCCAGTCGGTTGGCCAGCAAGCTGTCTTCCAAATTTCTTGGCATAGATGAGTGAGCACTTCCAGTGCTGTATCCATTGGTTGAAACATCTTGAATTAGTATTCCTATATTCATACTTTGTACATTCTGCGTTCAGTCTATTAATGGATGTTTATTAATGGATGTTTATGGCCGTTTCTTCCGTTTTTGAGTCGTACTGCATAAGTAAATGAAGAATCCAAATGATTGACTCCATCCACCACAATAAGGTGGACTCTACTTTGAGGAGGCAGCTCTTTCCCAGTTGTATTTTGAGTGCCTTCCAACCTGAAGGACTCATCTTCTGACACTATATCAGACAATGTTCCCCTCCTATTCATAAGGTTTTCACTAGATAATTTTTTCAGAAGTAGACCACCAGGTCCTTCTTCCTAGTCTTTCTTAGTCTGGAAACTCAGCTGAAACCTGCCCACCATGGGTGACCTTTCTGGTATTTGAATACCAGTGGCATAGCTTCCAGCATCACAGCAACAAGCAAGCCACTAGAGTATGACAAACTGCCAGCTATGTGAAGAGAAAACCTATGGGGCAGTTCTACTGTGTCACATAGGGTCATTATGAGTTGACATCAACTCAAAGGCACACAACAATAACAACAAATTAACTGACACTGATTATATTATTCAAGTTGTGGAACCATTATTGCCATCATTTTCCAAATTATTCCATCGCTATTAACATGAAATCAGTGCTCCTTAAGCAAAAACTCTCTCTTTCCCCCACCTTCCAATCCCTTGTAACCACTAATAATTTTTGGTTTCTATATGTTTAGGGTTGCTGTGAGTCAGAATTGACTCAACAGCAAGGAGTTTGGTTTTTCAGTATATGTTTGCTTGGAGTCCTGGTGCCACAGTGGTTAAGTGTTCAACTGCCAACCAAAAGGACGGCAGTTCAAATCCACTAGCCACTCCTTGGAAACCCTATAGGGCAATTCTGCTCTGTCCTATGAGGTCGCTATGAGTTGGAATCAACTCGATGGCAACAGGGTTTTTTTCGTATATGTTTGTTTATATCATGTAAGTGAGATCATACAATACTTGTCCTTTTGTGACTATCTTATTTCGCTCAGCATAATGTTTTCAAGATTCATCCATGTTGTGACATGCATCAGAACTTCATTTCTCTTTCTGGCTAAGTAGTACGCCATTATGTGTATATACCACATTTTGTTTATACATTTATCTATTAATGGACACTTTTGTTGCTTCCACGTTTTAACTATTGTGAAAAGTGCTGCAATAAACACTGGTGTAAAGGTTTCTGCTTGCATTCCTGCTTTCACTTCAGGGTATATAAATAGGATTGGAATTACTGGTTCATACGGTAGCTCTATATTCAACTTGTTGAGGAACTGACAAACTGTTTTGCACAGTGGTTCCCACCAGCAATGGATGAGTGTTCCAGTTTTCTGTTTCTCCACAGCCTCACCAACACTTAGTATTTTCCTTCTTCTTTTTTTTTTTTTTTAATCATTATTGTTCTAAAGGGTGTGAGAAGATATATCATTGTGGTTTGGGTTTGCATTTCCCTAATGGCTAATGACATTGAACATCTTTCCATGTGCTTATTAGCTATTTGAATATTCTCTTTGGTGTAATGTCTGTTCAAGTCCTTCGCCTGTTTTTTGATTGTGCTGTTTGTCTTTTCATTGTTAAGTTGCAGAAGTTTTATGTATATATTGGATATTAGGTCCTTGTTGGATATATGGTTTCCAAAGTTTTTTCCCAATATTTAAGAATGTCTTTTCACTTTTATCAACCACAGCATTTTATTTTATTTTCTAAATGTTATTTATTTTGTTGTTGTTGAGAATATGCACAGCAAAATATATACCAATTCAACAGGTTCCACATGTACAATTTATTGACTTTGATTACATTCTTCCAGTTGTGCAACCGTTCTCACCCTTCTTTTCCAATTGTTCCTCCTCCTTTAACATAAACTCACTGCTCCCTAAGTTTCCTATCTAATCTTTCAAGTTGCTGTTGTCAGTTTGATCCCATCTAGGTAGTTCTGGAAAGAGCACAATGCTCAAGGCAGACGTTTTGTACTAGTTAAGCTAAACTATTGTTTGGTTTTCAGATGACTTCAGGGAATATTTTTGGTGTAAGGTTTATTATCTCAAGGCAATAGTCTGGGGGTTTATACACCCTTCATGGCTCCAGAAAGTCTAGAGTCCAGGAGAATTTAAAATTCTGTTCTGCGTTTTCCCCCTTTTGATCAGGATTGTTGTATGGAATCATTGATCAAAATGTTCAGTAATGGTAGCTGGGTGCCGTCCAGTTCTTCTGGTCTCATGGCAAAAGAGGCAGTTGTTCCTTGTGGCAATTAGCCACACATTCATTCTGTTATCCTCTTCCTATTCCTGACTCTCCTTCCTCTGTTGCTCCGGGTGAATAGAGACAAATTATTGTGACTTGGATGGCTGATTGCAAGCTTTTAAGACCCCAGGCACTATGCAACAAATGAGGAGGTAGAACATAAGCACTGAACACGTTATTAGGCCAATTAACTGGGATGTCCCATGAAACTATGACCCTAAACCTCCAAACGAAGGAACCAAATCCCATGAGGCATTTGGTTGTATGTAAGCAGCCTCAACAGCCACTCTTTTTTTTTTTTGGTCATTGTTGTAAATATATCTATCACACACCTTATGCCAACTCAACTTTTTACAGGTGTACAACTTAACGACAGCAATTGCAATAATCAGCTGTGTAACCCTGTTGTTGTTGTTAGGTTTTGTTGAGTCAGTTCTGACTCATAGTGACCCTATATACAACAGACTATGTACACTGCCTGGTCCTGTGCCAGCCTCGCAATTGTTACTATGTTTGAGCCCATTATTGCAGCCACTGTGTCGGTCCATCTTTTTGAGGGTCTTTCTCTTTTTCTCTGACCCTCTATCAAGTTTCTTAGGCTGAGTTCTCCAGAGAAGCAAAACCAATAAAGCATATAAATATGTATGTAGTGAGAGATTTATATCAAGGACATGGCTCACTCAGTTACAGAGGCCAGAACGTGCCAAGTCCATGGATCAGGATAAAGGCTTCTCCTTAATCATGTAGTCGCAGGGGCTGACAAATAGATCAGCAGGTCAGAGAGCAGGACTATTACTCAGAGGCTGCAAAGATCGACAGATCCCAAGATGTGCAAGCAAGACTGCAGGTAAGCTACTAGCTCAAGTCTCAAGAACCATAAGTCAGATGAACAGGAGCCAGCTGCAGGATCCAGAATGAGCAAAATCCCACTAGCCTTGCCAAAATGTCCACTGATAGTCAATGCAGGCCACATATCCAAGGAAACTCCCTTTCAACTGATTGGCTATTCACAGCAGATATCATCATGGAGGTAATCACATTGTATCAAATCTCATCATGGAAGTGATCACAACATCATACGACTGCCAGACTATATCATAACTGCCAAACCACTGAGAATCATGGCCCAGTCAACTTGACACAAAACCTTAAACATCACACCAAGCATGAAGTCCTTCTCCAGGGACTGGTCCATGTCCAAAATATGTGAGAAGAGGTCTCACCTCCTCACTTCTGAGGAGCATTCTGGCTATAATTCTTCCAAGACAGATTTGTTCATTCTTCTGGCAGTTCATAATATATTCAATATTCTTCACCAACATCATAATTCAAATGCATCAATTCTTCTTTGGTCACCCTTATTCATTGTCCAGCTTTCATACAATACGAGACAACTGAAAATATCATGGCCTGGGTCAGGTGCACCTTAGCCCTCAAAGTGACATCCTTGCTTTTTAACACTTTTTTTTAATTGTTGTGCTTTAAGTGGAAGTTTACAATTCAAGTTAGTCTCGCATTCAAAAATTTATATGTACGTTGTTTTGTGAACCTAGTTGCTCTCCCTGTACTCTGATAGCACACTCTTCCTTTCCACCATGGATTTCCCATGTCCATTCAACCAGCTCCTGACCCTCTCTGCCTTCTCATCTCACCTCCGGACAGGAGCTGCCCATTTAGTCTCATGTATCTACTTGAGCTAAGAAGCACACTCTTCACGAGTATCATTATATGTCCCATAGTCCAGTCTAATCTTTGTCGGAAGAGTTGGCCTCAGGAATTGTTTTAGTTCTGGGTTGACAGAGTTCGGAGGCCATGCTTTCCGGGGTTCGCTCCAGTCTCAGTCAAAACATTAAGTCTGGTCTTTTTACTAGAATTTGAGTTCTGCACCCCACTTTTCTCCTGCTTTATCAGGGACTCTCTGTTGAGTTCCCTGTCAGGGCAGTCATTGGTGGTAGCTGGGTACCATCTAGTTCTTCTGGTCTCAGGCTGATGAAGTCTCTGGTTTATGTAACCCTTTCTGTCTCTTGGGCTAATACTTTCCTTGTGACTTCAGTAATCCTCATTCTCCTTTACTCCAGGTGGATTGGGACAAATTGATGCACCTTAGATGTCAATTCACTAGCTTTTAAGACCCCAGACACCACTCGCCAAAGTAGGATGCAGAAAATTTTCTAAAAAATCTTCGTTATGCCAGTTGACCTAGATGTCCCCTGACAGCATGGTCCCCAGATGTCCACCTCTGCTACTCTGTCCCTTGAAGTGTTGGATTGTATTCAGGAAAATTCTTAGCTTTAGTTTAGTCCAATTCTGTTAACTTCCTCTGTAGTGTGTGCTGTCCTTCCTTTCACCTAAGATAATTCTTGTCTACTTTCTAGTTAGTGAATACCCCTCTCCCTCCCCACCCTTGTAACCATCAAATAATTTTTCTTCTGTGTTTACACCTTTTCTTGAGTTTTTATAATAGTGGTCTAATACAATATTTGTCCTTTTGTGGCTGACTAAATTCACTCAGCATACCTTCCAGATTCCTATACGTTGTAACATGTTTCACTGATTCATCATTGTTCTTTATAGTTGCGTAGTATTTCATTGTGTGAATATACCATAATTTGTTTATCCATTCATCTGTTGATGGGCACCTAGGTTGTTTCCATCTTTTTGCTATTGTGAACAGTGTTGCAATGAACATGGGTGTGCATATATCCATTTGTGTGATGGCTCTTATTTCTCTAGGTTATATTCCAAAGAGCGGGATTGCTGGATCATATGGTACTTCTATTTCTAGGTACTTAAGGAAGCGCCAAATCGATTTCCAAAGTGGTTGTACCATTTTACATTCCCACCAATAGTGCATCAGTGTTCCAGACTCTCTATAACCTCGCCAATATTTATTATTTTGTGTTTTTTGGAGTAATGCTAGCCTTGTTTGGGTGAGATGGTATCTCATTGTAATTTTGATTTGCATTTATCTAATGGCTAATATCGTGAGCATTTCCTCATTGTCTGTTAGCAACCTGAACGTCCTCTTTGGCAAAGTGCTTGTTCATATACTTTTGCCGTTTTTTAATTGGGTTATTTGTCTTTTTGTTGTTGAGATTTTGCAGTATCTTGTAGATTCTAGAGATTAGGCACTGAGCAGATTTGTCATAGCCAAAATTTCTTTCCCAGTCCATAGGTAGTCTTTTTAGTCTTTTGGTGTAGTCTTTTGATAGGCATAAGTGTTTAAATTTTGGGAGCTCCCAGTTATCTAGTTTCTCTTCTGGTGTTTGTGCATTGTTCCTTACGGTTTGTATTCTGTTTATGCCATGTATTAGGACTCCTAGCATTGTCCCTATTGTTTCTTCCATGATCTTTATCATTTTTGATTTTATATTTAGGTCTTTGATCCATTTCGAGTTCGTTTTTGTTCATGGTGTGAGGTGTGGGTCTTGCTTCATTTTTTTGCAGATGGATATCCAGTTATGCCAGCACCATTTGTTTAAGGGACTATCTTTTCCCCAGTTAATGGAGTTTGGACCTTTGTCAAATAACAGCTGCTCATAGGTGGATGAATTTGTGTCTGGATTCTCAATTCTGTTCCATTTGTCTATGTATATGTTGTTGTACCAGTACCAGGCTGTTTTGACTACCGTGGCAGTATAACAGGTTCTAAAATCAGGTAGTAAGGGGCCTCTCACTTTGTTCTTCTTCTTCAGTAATGCTTTACTTAACCTAGGCCTCCTCCCTTTAAATATGAAGTTGGTGATTTGTTTCTCCATCTCATTAAAAAATGCCTTTGGAATTTGGATCAGGATTGCATTATATCTGTAGATCACTTTGGATAGAATTGACATTTTCACAATGTAGAGTCTTCCTATCCATGAACAAGGTATGTTTTTCCAGTTATGCAGGTCTCTTGCTTTCTTGCAGTAGTGTCTTATAGTTTCATTGTATAGGTCTTTTACATCTCTGGTTAGATTTAGTCGTAAGTATTTTATCTTCTTGGGAGATATTATAAATGGTATTGATTTGGTGTTTCCTCTTGGAAATTCTCTTTGTTGGTGTAGAGGAATCCAATGGAATTTTGTATGTTTGTCTAGTATCCTGATACTTTGCTGAAATTTTCTATTAGTTCCAATAGGTTTCTTGTGTATTCTTTGGAGTTTTCTGTGTATAAGTTCATATCATCTTCAAATAGAGATACTTTTGCTTCTTCCTTACCAATTTTTATGCCTTTTATTTCTTTTTCTAGCCTAATTGCTCCGGCTAGGACTTCTAGCACAATGTTGAATAAGAGTGGTGATAAAAGGCATCCTTGTCTACTTCCTGTTCTCAAGGAGAATGCTTTCAAACTATCTCCACTTAGGATGATGTTGGCTGTTGGCTTTGTATCTATACCGTTAATTAGGCTGAGGAATTTCCCCTCTAGTCCTATTTAGCTGAGAGTTTTTATCATGAATGGGTGTTGGACATTATCAAATGCCTTTTCGGTATCAATTGATGAGATCATGTGGTTCTTGTCTTTTTTGTTTTATTAAGGTAATAAATTACATTGATTGTTTTCTAATGTTGAACCATCCCTGCATACCTGGTATAAATCCCAATTGATCATGGTGAATTATTTTTTTGATATGTTGCTGAATTCTATTGGCTAGAATTGTGTTGAGGATTTTTGCATCAATGTTCATGAGGGATATTAGTGTGTCATTTTCTTCTTTTTGTGGTCTTACCTGGTTTTGGTATCAGGGTTATACTGGCTTCATAGAGTGAGTTTGGGAGAATTCCATCATTTTCCATACTCTGAAATACCATTAGTAGTAGTGGTATTAACTCTTTGAAAGTTTGGTAGAATTCTCCAGTGAAGCAGTCTGGGCCAGGGATTTTTTGTTCGGAATATTTTTTTTTTTTTTTT
>NW_004443970.1:4485073-4497069 GCF_000243295.1 Trichechus manatus latirostris | reverse complement strand
CAAAAGAAGCAGAAAAAAAAGCAACACTAGCAGCCAACAAATGGCACCCAGAGAGCTGCCCGCTTGGGTGTGTGGAATCCAAGCAGCCGGCGCTTCCCGGTCAAGAGACCGTGGCCTCGGGAATCAGTGGAGGCTGAGCTGGGGCGAAGAGGGGTGGGGGGTGGGAAAGCACACACCACAAATTACTGGTTGTTTTGTCTCCCGCTGGATGCTCCGTGAGGCTGCTTTCTTGTACCCCCATTTGCTGGTCTCCGATAGGAGTCCAAGATGGTGGATCCGCACTGCGTTAGCTGGTGGGGGACCTCTGCTTGAATCTCTCCTCACTCTCCGTTCTCTGTCAGTTTTCTCACTCCATTTGGTGCTTGGCTGAGTTCTTCATCTCTTCATTTGATGTTTTAGGGTTTCAGGATTGTTGTATTCCTTGTTTGGCTTAGTTTTTCGGATCTTTGCTGTGGAGGGACGGCGTGGTGCTTCTGCCTAGAGCGCCATTTTGCCGGAACTCTGTTGGGAATTTTTTTAATTACCTTTTCAATCTCTTATTTTCTTATAGGTTTATTTAGTTATTCTACCTCTGTTTGTGTTAGTTTAGGTAGGTAGTGAAGTTTTAGAAATATGTCCATTTCCTCTAGGTTTTCAAATTTGTTAGAGTACAATTTTTCCTAGTGTATCCTGTTATAAATCTTTCAATTTCAGTTGGTTGTGTTGTGGTATCACCCATCTCATTTCTTATATGGTTTATTTGCTTCCTCTCTTGCTTTTCTTTTGTCAGTTTGGCCAGTGGTTTATTGATTTTCTTGATCTTTTCGAAAAATGAGCTTTTGGTCTTGTTAAGTCTTTCATTTTTTCTTCTATTCTTTATTTCATTTAATTCCACTCTAATTCTTATCATATCCTTTCTTCTGGTGCCCAAGGGCTTCTTTTGCTCCTCTCTTTCTACTTGTTTGAGTTATAGGGTTAATGTTTTGATTTTGGCCCTTTCGTTTTTCTTGGATGTGTGCATTTATTGCTATAAACTGACCTCTGAGCATGGCTTTTGCTTCTCCCAAAGGTTCTGGTAGGATATGTTTTCATTCTGTTTTGATTCTGTGAATTTATTTCATCCTTAATTTCTTCTATAACCCAGCAGTTTTTCAGCAAGATGTTGTTTAGTTTCCATGTGTTTTATTGTTTTTCCTTGCTTTTTCTGTTATTGATTTTTACTTTTATGGTCAGAAAAGATGGTTTGTAATATTTTGATGTTTTGGATTCTGTTAAGGCTTACTTTAGGGCCTAATATGTTGTCTATTCTGGAGAATGTTTCATGTGCTTTGGAAAAGACAGTGTATTTGGCTGCTGTTGGGTGGAGTGTTCAGTATATGTCCATGAGATCAAGTTGGTTGATTGTAGCATTTTGGTCTTCCATGTCTTTATTGAGCTTGTTTCTGGATGTTCTGTCCTTCACCAAAAGTGGTGTGTTGAAGTCTCCTACTATTGTTGTGGAGCTGTTTATCTGTCTTTCTAATGCTGTTAGAGTATGTTTTATGTATTTTGGAGACTGTCACTGGGTGCATAAATATTTATTATACTTGTGTCCTCGTGGTGTATTGACCCTTTAATCATTACATAATGTCCTTCCTTATCCTTGTGGTGGATTTTACTTTCAAGTCTATTTTGTCAGAGATTAATATTGCCACTCCTCTTTTTTGAGGTTGTTTGCTTGATATATTTTTTCCATCCTTTGAGTTTTAGTTTGTTTGTGTCTTTAAGTCTAAGGTGTGTCTCTTTTAGGCAGCATATAGACAGATCATGTTTTTTTATCCATTCTGCCACTCTCTGTCTCTTTATTGGTGCGTTTAGTCCATTTACATTCAGTGTAATTATTGACAGGTATGAGTTTAGTTCTGTCATTTTGTTGTCTTTTTTGTGTGTGTTGTTGACGGTGTCTTTGTTCCACTTAATTTTCTGTGCTCAGTCGTTTTTCTTTATGTATTTTCTTCTCATGTTTTTCACTGTTGTTGGTTTTGTGTTTGCTGAGTCTTCATATTTTTCTTGTTTTTTATTTTGACTTGTAGGATTATTAGTTTTCTTTGTGGTTACCTTAATCTTTATTCCTATTTTTCTAAGTTTAAACCAGTCTTTTATTTCTTTATATTGCCTTGACTTCCTCTTGATATGAAAAATCTATGTCTACATTTTTTAAGTCCCTCTATTTTGTTTTAATGTTGTCATCTTTTACTTACTGACATCTCTTTTTCCCTATTTTCAGTGTTTTTGCTTTGATTTATTTTTGTGACTTCCCTATCTGGGTTGATATCTGGTTGCTCTGTGCTGTGTTCTAGTTTTGGGTTGTTATTGGATATTACTGATTTTCTAACCAGAGGTCAACCTTTTGGATTTCATGTAATTTGGTTTTGGTCTTTTCAAATTCCCTAAACTTCTGTTTATCTGGAAATACCCTAATTTCACCATCATATCTGAGAGACAGTTTTGCTGGATATATAATTCTTGGCTGGCAATTTTTTTCCTTTATATATGTCATCCCATTGCCTTCTTGCCTGCATGGTTTCTGCTGAGTAGTCCAAGCTTATTCTTATTTACTGTCCTTTGTAGATGAGTTTTCATTTATCCCTAACCACTCAAATTTCTCTCTTTATCTTTGGTTTTGGCTAGTTTGATTATAATATGTCTTGGTGACTTTCTTTTGGGATCTACCTTATGTGGGATTCAATCAGCATCTTGCATAGATATCTTGTCATCTTTCACGATCTCAGGGAAGTTTTCTGCCAACAAACCTTCAAATTTCTCTCTGTATTTTCTGTTATCCCCACCTGTTCTGGTATTCCAATCACTCATAGGTTATTCCTCTTGATAGAGTTTCATATAATTCTTAGAGCTTCTTCATTTTTTCAATTCTTTTCTCTGATTTTTTCTCAAATAAGTTTATCTCAATGCTTTATCCTCAGTCTCATTAATTCTGACTTCTACTGCTTCGATTCTGCTCCTATGACTTTCTATTGAGTTGTCTAAGTATGAAATTTTATTGTTAATCTTCTGGAACTCTGATTGCTGTCTCTCTATGGATACTTGCAGCCTATTAAATTTGTCATTATGCTCTTGAATAACCTTCTTAAGTTCCTCTATTGCTTTGTCTGTGTGTTCCTTGATTTTTTTCTGTGTTTTAGCAGATCTCTTTCCTGATCTCTTGAAGAGTTCTGTACATTAATCTTCTGTATTCTGCCTCTGGTAATTCCAAGAAATTCTCTTCCTCTGGAAAATTTGTAGTTTCTTTATTTTGGGAGCTTGCTGAAGCCATCATGGTCTGCCTCTTTATGTGATTTGATATTGACTGTTGTTTCTGAGCCATCAATAAGTTATTATAATTTATTTATTTTATGTTCGCCTACTGTGTCCTAGCTTCTTGTTTTGTTTTGATATGCCCAAATAGGCTGTTCTTGTGAGCTACTTTGATTATTGGTGCCTTTGAAACTCTAACGTCCCTTCACCAGGTGGTTAGATCTATTACTAAGTATGTGAGCCCAGGATTCTGTTAACTTTTCTTGTATGGGTTCAGCTCAGGTGTCCAGGTAGTTGGTCACCAAGTGTATGGTACAGGCTCTCATCTACAGTCCTAAACGGTAAGGGGTGATTAGTGTAGGCACACGTATCTGGCTGCAGTAGGTGGTCATGCACTGAGCAAGGCAGGGGGCAGAGGGCTGCCCTTAAGTGTCTGAAAAGAAAGCATGTCCCTGTTCCCTAGAGTGCATAGGTGGACGAATTTTACAGCCAGACTATGAGCACCCAATGCTGTTGGCTGTAAGGACTGGGGGACACCACTTACTCTTGGACACCTGTCATTGGCAACTAGATGGCATGGTGGAGGCACCAGTCCTCAGGCCCCTGATTTGAGCAGGTGAGGAACCTACTTAATGGGCAGAGCAGTGTCAAATGTCACAAAACTGCCACTTCACAGCTGAAACAGTTGAAGTTAGAGTTCTGATATATACCCTGTTGTACTGTGGTAATGAGGACCAATGCTGTTGAAATGGGCCCACACAAGTCTATGGAGGGGTGAAAGGTATTCAAAGTCCATGGGCTTCTTACGCTTGTGACTAGGCAATGAAGGTGTGCCAACCCTGAGTTCCTGGCTTAGGAAGGCCAGCAGCTTATTTTTTCCCTGTTTGTTAATTTGTTCTCTCTCCAGGACCAGGAGACTGGCTCAAGTCATGCGATAGGTCCTACTTCTGGCTCAGGGACCATGGAAATCACTGAAGCCAGCCCAGAACCCAGTGCAGAGCGGGCAGGGGAAAGGTAAATGGGAGAAAATTTTTTCCCAAAACATTCCCAATGGGATGTTTTTTGTCTGCAAAGTAGGCCAGATGCAAGTACTTATGTATAGCTGCTTGAGTCTTGCTTTTCACGTGTTCTGGATGGCCAAGTAAACTTTTTGCCACCAGGTCTCTCCCGATGTGGAAAATGCCTTCCAAGCACCACTGCTTGTCTCACTGTTGACACGAGTTTATCTGGCCTGAAGGGCTCTGGCTCCCATCAGGTCAGGTCTGGTAACTCTTTGCTGCTTCCCAACCGTCTCTCCCTCCTCCCGCCATTCAGTCCGATTCCTCAACTTTGCTTTTGATGTTCAGGGCTCCTTGAATGTTATATACAATCAATTCACATGTTTTTTCAGGTCTTTGTTGTTAAGAGAGTCCACAGGAAGTATCTGACTACTCCACCATCTTGGCCCCGACTCCAACCAGAAGCATTTTAAATGACCCGTGTGGACCCAGGTGTGGGATACTACATAACATTTCATTGCTGTCCCTCTAGCCTTAATGTAATTAAAAAAAAAAAACCTACGTTAACCGTATTTTGAATGTGGGAAAAATGAAAAATGCTATCTTTAATCAAATGATTTTATAACAATCACAAGAAAGAGATTATGTTATTTTCTAGAAGAAAGGGTGTAAAATTTATCATTTAACAGCAAAGAAAATATAGCTATGTAGGAGAACAAAAAGCGAGTGAGTTATAGGGTTAACAGAGCATTGGTTTAAAATAAGTTCATATTGGTCTAATACTATTTGAGAATCAACCTTTTAAATTTTCCCAACACTTTTAGCTTTTCAGCTACATATTAAGTTAATAACTTCTAATTGCAATGTTAATGTGAAATAAAATAAGATTCAATACATGCTTGATAATGATATTCATTATATATCTTTTCTTTCTTTTTTAATGCACTTACCAAGACAATGTTGTCCCTTAAAGGAATAAAATGTAACAGTGGAATCTAAAAGTCTTTTGAGCAGATAAGTCTGTGAACATTTTAAACAACAGATGTAAGTGGCCATAATTCTACCCTCATCTAAACAATACCAGTATATACGTTTTACTCCTACTCTTAGTCACGAATGTGGCATAACCCAACTTCATCTAGTGAAGTTCCCGCAAGGCCTTATGAATATAGTTTATATATCTATGGTTAGTATTCAAAAGGATGCTTCAAATGAAACTTCTCCCTTCTGAACTTCTCAGATAATTCTGAAACTACGCTTGACATTTCATAACTTGAAGCACACACAATTGCATGTTTGCTTTGCTGATCATCAAATTATGGAGGATTTTAAAATTGAAAGATACCATATTTATCTTCTAAGGTGAAGAAATGTTTGATGATTAAAAACTGAAAAAAAAAGAAAAAAATATTTTGTTCAGTGTTATGGATTGAATTGTGTCCCCCCAGATTATATGTTGGAATCCTAATCCCTATACCTGTGGATGTAATCCTGTTTGGAAATGAGGTTTTCTTTGTTATGTTAATTAGATCATACCCATGTATGGTGGGTTCTAAATCTAATTACTTCTGAGTTATAAAAAAAGCAGAAAAAACACAGAAGCAGGCACACATGGTGTTCAGGAGGGTGGGACAAATGCCATGTGAAGATCTTCTACAAGCAAGGAACTAAAGAACGCCTGAGACTACTCACAAGGATAGAACTGACATGGCCAAGGCCCTGATTTGGACTTTTAGCACCCAGAACAGTGAGAAAATAACATTTCTGTTCTTTAAAGTCATTCATTTGTGGTTTTGTGTTAATAGTTGTTATTGTTAGTTGACATCGAGGCGATTCTAACTCAGGGTGACACCTTGTGTGCAGAATACAACTGGTCATTTGAACTGCAAAACTTTAAGTTAGTGGTCCAGTGCTTAACCATTTATACCACCCAGGGACTTCTCCTGTTACAGTAGCACTAAGAAACTTAGATACTCAAAATGCTGTTTCTTCTACCAGCTGTATGTTTAAAAGGAAACAAAACTCATCTACTTACGTGTTCACCACATCTCTTTACTTCTCCGAGAAAAATATGCTCTTTCCAGTAATCAGAGTGGTTTGATTATGGTTTCCAGTCATCAAATTGTCATTTTAGCTTCTGCTTCTTATTTACTGAACAATGTAAAAACCTCAGAAACCCGAAAAATTAAACTCAAGGAATGTAAATCATGAGGATATGTACAAGAGTGCTATTTTTAAATTTTTGAGAATCCCAAATCTGACTGCAAATGAGAATATTTGTCTATTAATTCAATTGACATTAGTAAAAATTAAATGTTATTAAGCATACAGAATGAAGATATTCATTTGCAAAATACAAAAACAGGATTGTTTTCTGAATATTTTCTTGCTCTAAAATGTTGGAATATTACAAATTGTATTTACCTAAATTTACCTTTAGTTTAACAGAAAAAAAATTTAATACCCTGAGAACAGTTACATTTGATAAAAAGAAATGTTTCGGATGAGCACCTATAATAGATTTCCTACTACATTTGTGCTAAATTTGCATCATTCTCAAAAGCTTTTTACTCTATCCCTTATAAAAGTGCTGAATATTACTGATCTTCCACTCATTTTTTAAAATAATTTACTTACATGAGATTCCTTTAGGAAGGAAAGTTTTATTTCAGTTACTTATTTACTTATTCATCTATTTATTTTTATTTGCCTCTACTAGGATCCTAGGGATAGATTTTCTGAATCTGCAATGCAAAGTAAGAAGTAAAGAATCCACAGAAGGACATCTTAATCACCAGGCATCTGAGTGCTAATTCAGCACGTAAGTGTAATACATGTTGAAGTAATTACACCAGAGAGAGACTCAGGAAATACGAGACCTGCAGTCCAGTCCGGACCAAACTTTTTCAGTCTAATCTTCAGAAATGTCAGTGAATTTTTCCAACAACATGTATATACACACCTAAGTGAAAGGCTAATAATTTTTAACATTTTAAACAGTATTTCTTTTTATGCATATTAAATTCGAACGATATAGTTTAATGTTGATGGAAATAGTGTGGATAATTGTTGAGATATTTGTTGCTTTAAAAACGTACATAATTTTACAACTTATTTATTGCTAAGTGAGACAATCTATGAATTTACTAGATTTTGTCCATCTTTTTTTTTGTATTGTACCGATTCTCATTCTCAAAACAATATTCTTACTGTCTTAGTACTACAAGTTTTCTCCACTATTAGAAAGTAGAGAATTTCTATGAAAACTTTTGCAATCGGAAATGGCTTAAAATGAAGAAGCAATTACCATTAATTCATGGGAAAATTTTTGAAAATTCCCAGCCCCAAAAATAATTTATGCCCAGTTTTACGCTAAGTGTAACACGCTTAACGAGCTCTATTAGGCTTTTCTGATACCTTATGACACATTTTGCTAGTGGATACACAAACTAAATCGAGATAAAGCACAGATGCCCACAGACACTGTTCAAAGCCACAGCAGCTTGATGCTGAGATGCTGAGTGTAGTTTCCTGGGAAGGAAAGTGACAACGCCACTCTCCTGCTCGGAGCGCGGTTGCCTCTTGAACAGCTCGCTGCAAAACAAATGCTGAACGCTATTTCTGCCTTTCACATTTAATTTCTGCTTTTCACCTTTTTTTTCAAAAAAGAGAAAATTCTTTTAGGCTTTCTTTCAGTTATCCAAAACAAGCACTAATTTAGGTAGGCTTTCAGTAAAAGCGAAGTGGCGTAAAGCAAATTTTGAAGTGTGAGGGACGCTTGTGTATTCTTAGGATCTCTTGTCTGTCTTTCTCAAACTCTAATACGATTACACAAATCATGAGTTCTTTTTTAATTATTATTTTTCAGAACCATATCAAAAATATACATAATTAAACTACAGGAGATGGAATGCTGGCTGACAGCTAAAGTTGCTGTCATTAGAATAAATGTGTTATAAAAAATCAGTTAGCTTAGAAGGAAGATTTCTCTTTCTATAATGCTGACTTAAATAAAATTGCGGTTGGACTAAAAATCTCAACCATTTCTGTAGGCAGTGAAATCTAAATTATTTCCTAAAGCAAGTGGGTAATGCGGAAAAGTCACTGCGTACTTGATAATGAGCAACTGCAGGAAAAATGTAGTTTCAATTTTTTTTTTTCTCATTATTTGTGAAACTTCACTTATTTCACAGTTCAATTCAAAATACTATAGTGTAGATTTCACATTCATGGTCTTCGATCTGTTTGCAGCCCGGGATGCCAACATCCCCTTTAAAATCATTAATTTCAGAATACCGATATTCTGAAAAAATGCTTTTTATTTCACTGTTATCTTCATGAGCTAGGTTTTAATAGACTGGAATGCAATAATGAGCAATAGCAAGTAATTAAAAATGATTGATTCAATTAAATAAAAAACATCACAGCCATTACAATAAGATGTATGTAGAAGACATAGTAAAGTTTAAGTTTAAATCGAGTATGATGTATTTTTTACAGATTCATTTAAATTCTATCATAATTCTATCATTAACGTGAAATTGATTCCTCACCAAGTATCACCAAGAGCACAAATTTAATTATATATACAAATTCTCAAAATTTTGTTCTTTTCTTTTTTATTCAGTGGTTAACATCATAAATATGTTATATCATCAGTAATTACTGTAACGATCTATTATCCTTACTAATAGGATATCTTTGTTCTTTCTTTTTGTAAGTATGACTAGTGGCATGTTCTAAATGATTTGTACATTATTTTGAAAATAATGAATCAAAGATGAACAAAATTCATCACATATTAAATTACCTTTTAAAAACCTGCCTGAATAAGAGGAATGAAACTACAGTAATAATGAAATGAAGCAAACTTGGATTTTGAAAAATCAAACCAGCGATGATATAGTGTATTCTACAAGAATAGGAATAGTTTCTATTGGGTTAAAACTTATGTCAAAATGGGAAAATACATAAAAACTATCATTTTCCGTTAAACAGTTCATATCTGTATGTCATAGAAAATGTATCGCTTATATGTTAGAGTCTTCCTAAAAAATATTTTTGGTCAACATATTATTTAATTTAATAAAGAAATTGTACAGTAGTGAGTGTCATGAAATGAAATGGTAGAAACACTTTGGAGTGTTTTTTTTTCTCTGTCTTCCGTGAAATAAAAGCCCATCAACAAATTTTACATATATATTGAAACTTGATTGTGTGTAAGACACTGTACTAGATAAAACAAAACAAACCAAAAAAAGTGTCACTATCCGATGCCAAAAATCCTCTTGATAATCTAAAAGAAACAATATATGCCCCTCCTAAGAGAAACTTGTACATTTTAGATCTATTTTCCATATATATAATAAGCTTTATTTGCTTTACTACTGGCAATGTGCAAAGAAAGCAAGATTTTAAGAAAAAAAATCTCCGTTTCAAATCAAATCATTTTTCTGATCTCTGCTCATCAAGGTGAGAAGTCTTTTTCATTTTCTTCAAATTATTTTTTCATAGTTCCCTTCTCTTTCATTTTAACACTAAAACATTAACACAAATTAGGAAAGAGTGTGGAATGACCCTTCGCTTTGACAAGCCTTTTTAATTCTCTCCATCAGGCTAGAACTTCAGTAACAAACTTCTATTATTAACTCCCTTTAAAAAGATCAAGTTTAAAACAGTAAAATCAGATTGTTGCATTTCCCGGCTTAAATCCCTTCGAAATTTCCTACCACTGTTGGGATAAATGTTAACTCTACTCTAGCCTTCACATATGATTTATTGCATTGGGCAAATCTGCTTCAAAGGACCTCTTTAAAGTGTTAAAAAGACATCACTTTGAGGACCAAGGTGCGACTGACCCAAAGCATGGTATTTTCAATCACCTCACATGCATGGGAAAGCTGGACAATGAATAAGGAGTACGGACAATGAATAAGGAAGCCTGAAGAAGAATTGATGCTTTGAATTATGGTGTTGGTGAAGAATATTGAATATACCATGTACTGCCAGAAGAATGAACAAATCTGTCTTGGAAGAAGCACAGCCAGAATGCTCCTTAGAAGTGAGGTTGACAAGACTTCATCTCACATACTTTGGACATAATAGAAGGGACCAGTCCCTTGATCAGAACATCATGTTTTGTAAAGTGGAAGGTCAGCAAAAAAGAGGAAGACCTTCAGTGAGATGTATTGACACGGTGGCTGCAATGATGGGTTCAAGCATAACAGTGATTGTGAGGATGGTGCAGGACCGGGCAGTGTTTTCTTCTGCTGTACATAGGGTCGCTATGAGTCGGAATGGATTCAACTGCACCTAACAACTTCAAAACTTATCTGATCTAGCCTCTACTCACGTCTTCCATTTCATCTCAAGTCACTCTCCCTTACCCTGCCAGGCTCCAGCAGAACTGTTCTTTCTGTTCTTGCAACAAGCTAAATGTATGTCTTTGCAATAGCTAGCTGGATTATTCCTCTCATTGATATTTGCCTAATTGATGTAGCAGATGTTCTAGATACCTAACCCAGACTCCTTTTACCAGGATGCTGAAACTATCCCTTAGCTACTGTGGAGTTTAGCTGTTCACCTTGGAAAATTATCCTCTACATTGAAAGTCGTCCTGCTGAGAGATGGCTGGGAGGTAAGTATTTCTCCAAAATAGGGTAGCTTGCAGCCAGTATCTGATGATACAGAGGTGTAAAAGATCAGCTCCCTTGTCTCGAAGAGCTGACATCTTTGTTGTTCCATTCATGCCCCAGAACTTCCTGTGGATCAGGCTGAAGAGACATATCTTTTCTTAGCTTCGTATCTTGACAAATTCTTAATTTCTCCCTCCGTTTTAGGCTTCACCAGAAAGCATATCTTCAGAAAAGTCACTTGTACAAGAATCCTCATCTGAGGCACTGCTTAGAGGATATACCTCAAAACAGTTGGTACTAGGTATAGTTCAAGAAAGTGGACTTTGAGGATGGAATTCTGATGTTGCATAATCTGTTGGCTGAATGGCAGTGGGTACCTCATGTATGACTGATGCTAGATGGAGTATTGATGGTCTCTACTATGTCTGTATATATCTATGTCTATATATGTGTCTAGGAAACCCGATAGCGTAGTGGTTAAGTGCTACAACTACTAACCAAAGGGTCAGCAGTTCGAATCCACCAAGCATTCCTTGGAAACCCTATCGGGCAGTTCTACTCTGTCCTATAAGGTCACTATGAGTTGGAATTGACTTGATGGCAATGGGGGTTTTATTATGTCTAAGCAGTATGATTGCTAATGCTTTGTCTTTCTCTAAACTAGGACAAGATACAGATAGAAGAGATACACTACCTTTTGCTATGTGTCCGATATTTGAGAGATCTGAAGGAAATAGTACCATAAGGATGATCCAATTGGATGGATATTGTTAATTCTCCATGCATTAGTTTTGATCTGTTATTCACAAATTTTAACAAGTGTGAGAGTTAAAGAGCCTCTTTGGAAGCATTTAAAAAGACTTTAATTTCCTAAAGCTGGAGGGCAGATGTTTCAGTCCTTTGTCAGAAATAGGATGGACTTTGGCCCAAACTTTGGTTTGGATATTATCATAGATTGAATTATGTCTTCCCAAAAATGTGTTTATCAATTTGGCTGGGCCATGATTCCCAGTATTGTGTGGTTGTCCTCCATTTTGTGATTGTAATTTTATGTTAAAGACGATTAGGGTGGGATTGTAAAACACCCTTA
>NW_004443970.1:4459025-4460862 GCF_000243295.1 Trichechus manatus latirostris | reverse complement strand
CGTATCACAGTCTCCTTCTCATTTATGTTTAATGATGGATAGATTCCAAATAATACAAGATGTTCCCCAACATGTTAAACTTCTGGCAAGTAAGTGAGCAGACAGTGAGATCTCTTTTCCCAGCATTTCTTGTATGCTCAGCATAACTGTTCAAAGATGATCTGAACTTCAGATCAGACTTTTCAATTCTTAAGCAAAGAATGGAATAATATGAACAATTGTTTTTCTTCAAAAGAGCAAAAATTCTTAGTCCAATCTATAAAATTTGCAATGCGCTTAAAATTCTAGAATATTTTCTGCAGGCTTTGGCTAAATGTTAAACTTTGGGCAGCCATCAGTAGGGTCTAAGTTTTATGTTAGCAGTTTTGTTTTAGTTGTTAGCAGAACTGTCTACAATTAAATTCGGAAGGAAGTAGGCAATTTTTGCCTTTGACAAAATTCAGATGTACTTATTTTTTTTTTAATCTATTATCTCTACTATAAGGCATCACACATCTATCAAATTCCCTATCTTCAATTTTCTTCTTTGTTTAAACAGAAGCAGTGTTTCTAATGCTTTTTCCTCAGTTGAAACTCAGTGTATTTAATCTGCTCTAAAACTTTTAATGGCTTCCAATTACCCACGAAAGGAGCTCTGGTGGTGTAATTGTCAAACACTGGAGACCAACTGACAGATCAGCTGTTTGAACCCATTCATCGGGTCTTTATGAGTTGGAATTGACTCAGTGCGTACTACAACATTACTCACAAAATAAAAAATCAAATTATTTAATCTGCCGTTAAAGGTTACCCAAACTTTCTGTACTTTTTATTGCTGCAACATTATCTGTTCTTCTTTCTCTTTTTAAAATTAATTCGCTTGGTGTCCCACTCAAATTAAACCTTTTTCCCCCTTACATACTTCAGTAGGTCCAAAGGGAAGTCCTACTATGGATGGTCACATCTAAGGGTGCCTGGGATTGACCTCTAATTCAACTGAATCTTCTCTATTTGTTCAGAAATTCGATGTGAATTCTTCTCACGAGATCCCAAGCCGATATGAGGAATGGATGTCAATATCCCTAAGACAAGAAGTAAACTCTGTTATAGTTCATGTACAGTTTTCCCCTGGCTGGACCAGACCAACATACCGGCACAGTAAGAATGAATGACTATGTGCATCTTAAAATAGTAGAGAATAAACAGAAGAATATAAAGTTCTTGCACCTGAGAAAGACAAAAAGTATTTCTTGAAGAACCGTATAGAACCCTTGAGAAATAAGAGTTCTCGAGTCAAACTGTTTGATTCTCATCTTCATCACTTCTACCTAAGTAGAGTAAAGATCGTTACTAGGGAACACTCAAAACTCAGTTTTTCCTTAGTAAGAGAATATTGAACAATGTGTACAGCTAAAGGACATTTCTTAGCCTGCATCATAGAAGGTTGTGGACTCAGTTTTGGCCAAAGAGAAGAAAGCAAAACTGTTGTGTGTACACTCTGGAAGATACATTAAAAGGCAGGGCATTTGTGTTAGTTTCCCATTCTACTGCTTGAAATATAAGCGTAATAGCTAGCACTAAAGCAACAATTTTGGATTATGAGGCAATTTGAAGTTGTAAGCCACATACTAATAAGGATGAAGCAGATAGAAAAAAAGAGGATTTTTTTTTTTTTATGGCTATATGAAGCCTCCTGGATTGCCTAACAGTAACTTGTTTTATGTAAGAATAAACTCATATGTTTTCAAGGTCATGCTAGTCATGTCTCTATAAAAATGAAACCCTTTGGTGTCAAGTCAATTCCAACTCATAGTGACCCTATAGGACAGAGTAAAACTCCCCCAAAGAATTTCTAAGG
>NW_004443970.1:4443546-4457406 GCF_000243295.1 Trichechus manatus latirostris | reverse complement strand
TACAGTCAGCATGCTGACCCACAGAGCGAGAGAGCTGAGAGCCTTTGGGCAAGAGGCTTGCTGATGGAGTAGGGTGCTTCTGGGCACTTACTGGTGAAGCTAAATAGCTTGGTAACACTTAACTGAGCAGGGCAGAGGCCAAGTAGAGGGCCGAGGGTTGAGGGCAAGAGAGGAGGCCTGTCCTGAGGAGGCTGAGATGAGCCTATCCTCAGGAGGCCGAGAGAAGCCTGTTTTCAGGGGGCCAAGAGGAGCGCTGCATGACTGAGGGGAGCTGAGAGAGCTGTCCTGCATTGAGGGAGGGAGACTTTGCCTACATCCTTTCTGATCCTGATCCCAAGTTGTAACCTGTTGATCCTGATCCTGAGTTGTAATCTGTTACTTCCCTAATGAACCCCACTAACGTAAAAAAAAAAAGAAATTTTGCTTCTTTCTATGCATCACTCTCCTACCAGACTATAAATTCCTTGAGAACAGAAAGTATTTTTTATTTATTGATATATCACTAATTACTGAATGAATGAATGCATATTGCTCATTGTATTAGTTTCTCGTGGGTGTCATAAAAAATTACCTTAAACTGGATGGCTTAAGACAACAAAAACGTATTCCTTTACAGTTCTGGAGGCCAGAAATCTGAAAGGAAGGCATTGTCAGGAAGCTGTTCTCTCCAGAGGCTCTCCCAAAACCTGCTCTGTCTTTGTCTTAGGAGGATACATGTGATTGCATTTATGTGCCACTGGAATAATCCAGAATAAGCTCCTCCTTTCAAAATACTTAATCACATTTTATGCCATGTAAGGCAATATTCAGAGCCCTGGTGGCACAGTGGTTAAGAGCTCGGCTGCTAACCAAAAGATTGGCAGTTTGAATCCACCAGTCACTCCTTGGAAACCCTATGGGACAGTTCTACTGTTACCTATAGGGTCACTATGAGTTGGAGTAAACTCGAAGGCAATGGGTTTGGTTTTTGGTTTTAATAGTCATGTTTTTGCCATGTAAGGTTATATTCATATTTTCCAGAGATTAGGATGTAAACATATTTTTTTGAGGACACCATTCGGTCCCCTATGTTTCCATTTCTTTTTTTATTCTTGTTATTTGTGGCATATTTATTATTATGATATTCCAAGAACCCACTGTTCATATGATTTCACAAAGCATTCCCAATAACAATATTTAGAATGAATGTGCAAATTCCACTATAGTTTTGATTGATATGTTTGATGATTTAGTCACTTAACACTGGAGTGACTACTGTCTTAACACTGGATAGCTATTTTTACCAGTGTCAGAACTTTCTAAGTTAGTTTAAATTGAGAGAGTAATTTTCAAGTGTTTGATGTCTTCAAAGTAAATTTTGAATATTCGGAAACCTTGCAAAAATGTCCATGTCCATGCTATATCTTTTCTTAACATGATACTTGAATACCTCTTAGCCTCTTGAAGCTTTTGCATTATTTTCAAAAAGTTTTGAATTATTTTGTTAGAGCAAAACAGAAAGTGGAGAGAAAGTTGTGACCTGAAAGTGTTTATGACCATAAAGGAAGCAAAAAACAAGACAAAATAAACCACAACGACAAAAAAAACTGTTTGGAGTTAAATAAGAAATTATCGAAACAAGATTGTTTAAGAGTTACTATAGGGGTTCTGTTGTTAGGTGCCATCAGTTGATTCCAATTCATAAAGACCCTATAGACAACAGAACAAAACACTGCCTGGTCCTGCACCATCCTCATAATCATTGTTATGCATGAGCTCATTGTTGCAGCCACTATGCCAGTCCATACCGCAGGTGGTTAATGAGTGTTCCTCCAATCCTGATGCCCCATTCTTCTTCACATAGTCCAGCTTCTTGAATTATTTGCTCAATATATAGATTCAATAAGTATGATGAGAGGATACAACCACACACACATTTCCTGATTTTAAACTATGCATTATCCACTTATTCTGGCTGAACCACTGCCTCTTGGTCTATGTATAGGTTCCTCATGAGGACAATTAAGTGTTCTGGAATTCCCATTCTTTGCAAAGTTATCCATAATTTGTTATGATTCACACAGTCGAATGCCTTTACATAGTCAATAAAACACAGGTAAACATTTTTCTCATATTTTCTGCTTTCAGCAAAGATCCATCTGACATTGGCATTCTGCATACTACATAATTATTTTTCATTCTAGAACATTTCTGGGAAATTGATCAAGTTTATTTTAAAGACTAAGATACTAGTTGTCTAATAACAAGATTGACACCAAAAATAAACATTAAAGGTTTCCTAATGTCCAATAGAAACTAGGAGTAGGAGGAGTCACTGGGTGGCCAATCAGTTAAGCACTGGACTATTAATCAGGAGGATAAATTTTCATCAGAATTAATTT
Source organism: Trichechus manatus latirostris (assembly GCF_000243295.1). NCBI lineage: Eukaryota > Metazoa > Chordata > Mammalia > Sirenia > Trichechidae > Trichechus > Trichechus manatus. The sequence continues at coordinate 4,455,025 of NW_004443970.1, read as the reverse complement.
CAAAAGATTGATTTTGCAAAATTGATAATTCTTTTTTATATAGAATGAATATTATCCCCATATAAAGGAAGAAAACATAAAATTAAAGAGATGATAGTTGTCATCAAAAGTATGTAGAGCTACTAACCACTGTTTTTAGGGCATCTGACAAATCATATATTTAAAATAAATAAATGAGTGTATGCATATGTGCATGTGTGTGTGTGTTTGTGTGCGTTAACAGTTTGGGCTTTGGGATTTTTATTTCTCACAAAATTTTCCTGCTTTCAATATGGTTATAATTTAGGACATTAATAATTTGGAAAAAATCATAATAGGAGTCTTTTCTTTTTTTTATAATTGTCCAATAGTTCCTGGATAGTCTGTTTTGTTTATTCATTCTTTTTTCTCTTTGCATTTCCATTTGGGAAGTTTCTATTGACCTGTCTTTAAGCTCATTGGTTCTTTCTTTGGTCATGACCAGTCCACTGATAATCTTATCAAAGGTATTCTTTGTTTCTTTTATATTTTGATTTCTAGCATTTCCCTTTCACTCTTTCTTACAGTTTCCATCTCATTGCTTACATAACCTATCTTTTCTTGCATGTTGGCTACTTTTTCCATTAGAACCAAACCCTTAACACATTAATTATAGTTATTTTAAATTTCCTTGTCTGATAATTACAAATATGTGTCATATCTGTATCTGTTTTGGATGCTTGTTATGTCTCTTCATGCTTTTTAGCATGTCTTGTGTTTTTTGTTACAATCTATACATGATATATCAGTTAATAGGAAATGAGATACATAGAACTATAGTGTGAGATTTTATGTTAATTTGGCCAAGGGATGAGTGTTTAATGTTTGTTGAAGCTGTAGGGGACAGTGACTTTAAATACCTCAGTGTCCTTATTTTTGTCTTCCCTGTTTCCCCTATTTTCTTTGTGTTTCCATAAAACCTCCTGCTTAAATAGATTCTGAGCCTTGCAGATCTTTCAGCTGTAATCCACTGTCATTATATAGAAGCTCTTTTGTTGTGGCAGTAAGCTTTGAGGGAGCAGGTGTGTTCTATACTCTTATGATTAAATCTCAGTCTTTTAGTGGGTGGGGGGCCCAAGGCTGTGACCTTCATATGTGTTTCCTTCCCTTCCCTACTGTCTTAGGCTGGGTTCTCTAGAGAAGCAAAACCAGTAAAGCATACACGTACATATATATAGAGAGAGAGTTATATCAAGGAAACAGCTCACGTGACTGTAGAGACTAGAATGTCCCAAGTCTGTCAGGGTAGAGGCCTCTCCCAAGTCACGCAGCCACGGAAGCTGGCGAGACTGAGATCGGCAGGTCAGAGAATAGGGCTCCCACTCACAGGCTGTGAAGTTGGAAGAATTCCAAGATCGGCAGGCAAGACTGCAAGATTTCTCCTGATTCACGTAGGTGCAGGGGCTGGCGAACCCAAGATCAGCAGGTCAGAGAGCAGGGTTCTGCTCACAGGCTGTGAAGATCAACGAATCTGAAGTTCGGCAGATAAGCTGACAGCTCAAGTCCCAAGAACCGGAGATGAGACGACAGGAGGCAGCCACAGGATCCAGAGTCAGAAAAAGCCAGAACATCTGCTATATTCAGATGCAGGCCACACCCCTAAGGAAACTCCCTTTCATCTGATTGGCTACTCACAGCATATTCAATCATGGGAGTAATTACATTAAAACACTGAGAATCATGGCCCAGCCAAGTTGACACACAATCTTAACCATCACACCTACTTCGGTGAGACAAGAAGGAAGGAGTGGGCTGGACTTCCCTCCGGAAGAATAAGGCTCTAGTAGTCTTTTTTCCCTGGAAGCTAGGGTAGCGTCTTTTTCCTTGCAGAGTAGGTCTTTTTTATGGAGAATGTTCTTGGTGTGTTTCACAATGATTATATTTCCCCTCTCTGTTTGGAGGTGTAAGAGATCTTTCTTGTGTCTTTACCATGAGAACCTGGTGGTGTCTCTTTAGGTATAACCCAAAGAAGTGTGGAGCCTTAGTCTCTGGATTCAGAAATTCCTCAGTCTCAAACATCTCCAAACTCAGCTTCCAGCAGTTTGTTAAAACCACCACACAAATTTTTGTACTAGTTTATGTCTCCAGTAGCTTCTATTCCAGGTAAGCAAATCTCAGCTGTGATTCTTTGGATTTACTTTTCTCTCCAGATTTCAGGTTGGCACATTGCCCTGTGACCTCAGTTTTCTGATGGGTCAAAGAAAATTCATTGATTTTTAAGTTTGTTCAACTCGTTGTTATTGTGAGGACAGAAGTGACAACTTTGAAGAATTTTACATGTCAAAGCTGAAATTGGAAGTTGAATCTCTTCTTCAGTAATCAAAATATAACATGTTTTGTGTTTGAGGCTTACGTATGTGTGCATCAATGTCAAACCGTGATTAACAGTTCCAATGCTTCAGAATTTAGGCATTTATAGGAGACTGACACTGTTTCAACTTTGTAATCACCCACTGTATTCCCAAGTCTTGGTCCTGGAGCATGAAAATCACCTATGAAGATGGTTAAAAATGCAAATTCTTGGGCTCTTTCCCTAGACCTATTGAAGTACAATTTCCTTGGACAGATGCCAGGAGTACATATACTACCAAGGTCTTCAGCTAATTTCTATGAACAAGCAAGTTAAATAATAATGCATATATTATCTAGCACAGTAACATGCACATGTGTAATCAATAGGCCTTTGTAAAATAATAATTAAGTGAATTAAAAGAATTTAATAAAGTGAAATGAAATAAAATAAGAAATATTTTATTCAGATACCAATTTAACTGTTCAGAATTAGGTCTCGCTTTCTGAAACGGTGAACAAGTGTTTGAGACTAGGTTGCAGTAAGCTTAAAACAGAACACGATGGTGTGTAAGGATTTTTGTAGTGAATAACAAGTATTTGTGCCTGCATTTGAGGTTTAAGCATCACCTCTTTATATTCTCATGATTGCACTAGGCATAGTAGCATGCTTACCTGACATGTATATTGATGTTGAAGAATTTATCTTTGATACTGAGAGAGAGTCCATGAGTTCTAAGAGGATAACTACTCTGAAATGTGTAAACTTAATATGTAAACATAAATGGTCATCTTTTCACTCATTTAAAAGCTGTTTGCAAAAGAGGAGAATAACAAAACAGTTATACAGAAAGGAGAGAGGGAAAAAAAAAAGAGTGACTTCTAATGACATTTGAGCCCCCAATTCCAGTTGGTTCATAGTACTCAGCTGTTTCCTGCCTTTGGATTTTTTGTAACACATTTGTGTTTATATGATACATTGTCCTTCTTGCAGAAACTACTTCCGGTACATTTATGTTGTTCACCACTAAAAGAATAATAACATATACTCTTGTACTACAGCAAAACAGACAGCAAAAAGAAAGCTGTAATGTAGTGTGTGTATGTGTGTGAGTGTATCATTCAATCATTGCTGGTACAAGAACAGATGTGTGGGGCAACAGGATCATTTGTATCTTGTTCAGAGGACATGTTCTACAATCTTATTAAAAAACCAACCAAATCGAAACTCAATAAAAAAAATTGGTACACCGAAAACTAAACAACAAACAAACAAATTCAATTTATATATTCCATGCAGAAATCAAAAATTTTTTTGGCTTTCATGATATAACAGTTGCTATAGTTCTATTTATAGCTCCCATTGTTTGTCGTGTGGCTGTTTTTATTATCATTATTATTGTTGCAGAAAGTTTGGCTTATGTGGTGGAACACTGAAAATAGTTGACATAGGTATTACTACGAGTTGCAACTGAGTCAATTCCAACTCATGGAAACTCCATTCTTAAGAGTTTTCTACTGTTTCTTTATCTTAAAAGGCTATTAAAATCTGAAAAAGAAATCTCTGCCCTATCAGGACAATTTTTGATAAAACCACAGCATGCTTTTTCCTAAGACTATTATTCAAATAGGAGAGTGACACTAAACTTTCTACTGCTTTAATTATATCATTTTATTTTGTGGCCTTTAGTGACCGTTTTGTGGCCTGTTATTAATTCAGAGTCGCTGTCCTCAAGAAGCTTATATGCTGTCTCAGTCAGGCTCCAGAAGACACTTAAACTCCAGTACACTACGGCAGTGGTTTTCAAACTTCAGCATATATCATAATGATTGGAGGTTTTATTAAAACTCAGATTTCTGGGCACCACCCTCAGAACATCTGATTCAGTAGGTCTGAGAGGGGACTATAAAATTCATATTTCGAACAAGTTCCTTGAGGATGCTGAGGCCCTTTGAAAACCACTACCCTAAGTCGACTTTTGTATGCAATCAATTAACTTCTCTCCTGTGCATCTAGAATGTTACTATTGAGAAAACAGTCCTCAAAATTAGTTTCTGTGGGGCTTAATTTTCTCATGAATTCCAGTTGAGAAAGGCTGCTAAAAAATCCCACAGTATTTAAAAAAGACAACTCTATACTCTTTCTATGAACTGTGCTAAAAGAAATGTAGCAGAACTAGCTGCCATTGAGTCAACCTTGACTCATGGCAACCGCATGTATGTCAAAGTAGAACTATGCTCCATAGAGTTTTTGGTGGCTGATTTTTTTTTTTTTTTTTGGAAGTAGATGGCCAAGACTTTCTACCAAGGCATCTCTGTGTGGACTCGAATTTTCAACCTTTTGGTTAGCAGCCAAGCACATTAACCATTTGTATACTCAGAATCTCCAAAAGAAATGCAAGAACCTATAATAAATTGGAACTTTTAGCATCTATAAGAATCCATGGAAAATCCTCTTACATTGCAAGTAAATACTTACTTAAATTTAATTTTTTCAGTTATATCTCTTCAGAATAACCTATGATTAGAATGGTCCACACCAGTGTTTGATAGGAAGCATCTGCTAATTCAATATATTGCTGAATAAGTTATCGAAATGAATTACATAGTGATGGAGTCACTGATTTTCACAGTGTGCTCCTATGCCTTTCCTCTCAAATCTGTCATGTCTAAGCAAAAGTACTTACGGGAAATTTAACCCTGAAAACTAAATCAGAAATTCCTTCAGGCTTTGAGTCCTTTGCTCTCTAAAGTAGGAAAGAATGAAGGAGGGAGGGGGTGAGTGAATGTATTTTTGAGAGTAGCAAAATATTTCTTTATAACAAACAAACAAACAAAAACAAACCTGTTCCCTTCTAGTTTGATTCTGACTCATAGTGACCCTATAAGACAGAGTAGAACTGCCCCATCGGGTTTCCAAGGAGTAGCTGGTGGACTGAAACTAATAACCTTTTGGTTAGCAGTCAAATGCTTACCCACTGAGCCACCAGGGCTCTCTACAGTTTGTGTTTAATAAAGAATGAGTATATCTCAGGTTTCTTTGAATATCTTGATATTGTTACGGAGTAAGACTCAGACAAACTATAATATTCTTTCCCTTTTCCTGGGGCTTTTTTTTTTCTTCTTCTTTATTCTTTTACTGTATCCTTTCTTGCTTGAGAATATTAAATATAAATTTAATTCCCTTTCTTTTTCTTTATCATTTAGCTAGCTTGATTATTTATTTTTTGCTTTTGTCATTTATGGTCTTGTTGGGTTACCTTTATTTATTTTAGATTTTATTTGTCTTATTTCAATTTGCTTTTCTTTGTGTCACTGCGTTTATTTCATGTTAAGAATTGTTTGTCAGCCTTCTGGATTTTTTTCCTTTTATTTTCCCTTGGCTGAGTCTCTGGTGCTCTTAATTTGCTGCCAAAGTGAAAACAAATATGAAACCAGTGTCTCATGTGAATTTACTCTGTTCTGAACAACACTTTTCTTTTATGTTTTTGTTTGTTATAAATTATCATGGTGTATAAACCGTTGCAGGCATTTCAAAGGGCTTCCTATTACTAAACATGAAAAATAAAAAGATGTACCAGTTTCAAATGGACAAATTTCCTTTTAGAAGTCACAAAGGATACTAAAGCAAAGCAATAGAGTGCTGGCTGAGTATCTTTTCAAACATCATGACGTAATACGGTAGCTCTTATAATGTCATAGGAGTTAATGAGGCAATTTCCTGAGGAGAGAAAGCGTGGCACAGAGCAAACCTCATGGCACATTCTGGACAGAAAACAGAAGTCTAATTACTCAGTGAAGATTGTAGTTTCAAAATAATGAGGAAAAGAATGTCTATCAGTGAAAAATTGAGTCACGGTGCCAGGGTTACCCAGGCCTCAGATCTCGGTAATAAGGTAGGTATTTATGTGACTGAACATATTTTTTTCCTAAGTACTATTTTGGCCCAAACTTGTAAGGTAGATCCAAGTCTAGGTGTATCTCAAGATCTCTTTAGATTGTATCTCTCAGGTCTTTCTGTGGCAATCCCCAGAAATCACCTTTGACTCCATAGAAGAATAATATGTTTTGATAAAAAAGAGAAGAAAAGATCCAAGGTGGGTTAGATTGCTAAATTCACAGCCAAAGTCTTGTCAAAGGAAGACACTGTCATAGAGATTACTGTCATGGAGAGCACTGGCTTTGTAGTAGCATAAGTTCTTCACTACCTCTCTTTCACTTTAGACTGGAAGTCCTAGGCAGAATATTTTGACTGGCTGAGCTTAGATTATGATCTCATGAGCTGTCAGAGTGGTGGCAGAAGCACCGGCTCGCTTCAGCTTCTGCTCTGAAAGTTGGACACATCAGGATTCTTATGGTGGAAAAGCCCCTAAATAAAAGAAAGCTCAGATCCAGGTCAGCCAATAAAATGACAAATGTCCTATTTATATGTGTTATATATGCATTCCCCAATAATTAAGTTTAGTTTTACTGGTTATTGAATTTTATAAACTTTGAATCAAAATGTTTATCTTTTAAAACAACAATCTTCTCCTGCTCAACGTTACTTTTGTGGAATCCCTACAAGTACATGTGGCCTAAGAGGTTTATTTCTAGAACTATATTATGTTTCATTTTATGAGTATATCACAATATATTTATTTATTCTACTGTTGAACATTTAGACTTTTTTCAGTTTTGATTAGTACAGAAAATGTTGTTTTGGACCGTCTTTTATCTGCTTATCCTGACTTCCTTTTGCAAGACTACTTCCATAGAATTTACCTAGGTGTGGAATTTCTGGGTTGTAGATGAGCATATACATATTCATATTTACTATATAGTGACAAGCTATTATTCAAAACATTTATATAAATTTGCACACCCACCACCAATTTGTGAGATCATCTTCACTCTTTCACTTATCAGTATTGTCACAAAAATGCTGCTAAACATACAGCTTGGCTCCTACTAAAGTGGCAAGAAGGCATCCCAAGAGGCTCAGACCCAGGGAAAGCAAGTCCTGAGCTGGGAAGCTATGGCCTTCTTAGTGACTAGCCGCTACTGGGTTTCTGTGCCTCCACTTCCTCATCTACCATCAAACCTTGGGGCTGGAGAAAGAAAAATGCATATAATATGCCAAAGATTTAAAAAAAAAATGCTGCTAAACAAAACACCCTCAAACTCAGTGCCTAAACACAGCAATCATTTAGTCTCCTCAATCTGTGAGTTGTCTCAGGTTTACAATGCAGTTTCATGGCTCTGAGTCTGTTCTATGAGTCCTTCATCCTACACTGATCAACAGGCTAGCAGAGATATGTTCTTACTATGGCAAGAGTCCTGGTGGTGCAGTGGTTAAGAGCTATGGCTGCTAACCAAAAGGCTGCCAGTTTGAATCCACCAGCCACTCCTTGGAAATCCTATGGGGCAGTTCTACTCTGTCCTAAAGAGTCGCTGTGGTTGGAATTAATTCAACAGCAATGGGTTTGTTTTTTGGTTTACAGTGATGACAGATGCATAGAGAACAAAGTTAATAGCACTTGCACTTTTTTTTTAAACAGTGAATACATTTTTTTTTTCTTTTAATGAACGTAACTTGTGAGATTTGGAGAGAAAATAGTTCTGTTTTCATGCTTTAAAAAAACAGCTAACTTCCTAATCAGTTGGTTATATTGAGTTAGTGATAGTGTCATTTTCTGGAGGTGGGTGATTTCTTTATCACAGAACTTTATAGGGAATTATTGATAAACATCTTAATTGTTTTTGTGTCATAGAGAAATCAAGAACATTAACTTTATAGCCTTCATTTTGATCATGTAATTCAAACACAAATGTAATAACTGGGTCTATATGAACTTGGTGGGTGACAAAGCAAGTTAAAATGAATTAATTGCTTCAGTTTCTGTACACTCAGAAAAAAATATCTAACTCACAAAAGAGTTTACTGAATTCTCTGAAAGTGTCAAATATTAAAAGAAATTTCATAATGCTTCAATTTATGATGACTATTGTTGTTGTTAGATGTCTTTGAGTCAGTTCCAACACATAGGGACCATATGTACAACAGAACGAGACGCTGCCCCGTCCTCACTATCCTCACAGTCATTATTATGCTTCAGGCCATTGTTGCAGCCACTGTGTTAATCCATCTTGTTGAAAGTCTTCCTCTTTTTTGCTGACTCTCTACATTACCAAGCATGATCAACTTTGCATTCATCACATAATATAAACTTAATCATGAGGTATTTTTTTTATGCATTCTGAATTCAATTTACTAATACACTTGCTATGGATTAAATTGTGTCACCAAATTATGTGTCATCTTGGCTAGGTCATGATTCCCAGTATTGTGTGGTTATCCTCCATTTTGTGATCTGATGTAATTACCTATGTGTTCTAAATCCTAACTTCTATGATGTGAATGAGGCAGGATTAGAGGCAGTTATGTTAACGAAGCAGGACACAATCTACAGGATTTGGTTGTATTTTGAGTCAGTCTTGTTTGAGATATAAGAGAGAAGTGAGCAGAGAGGAGGGGAACCTGATTATCACCAAGCAAGAAGAGGCAGGAGCAGAGTACATCATTTGGACCTGGGTTCCTGCACTGAGAAGCTCCTAGACCAGGGGAATATTGTTGACAAGGACCTTCCCTGAGAGTCCACAGAGAGAGAAAGTCTTCCCCCGGATCTGGTGCCCTGAATTTGGACTTCTAGCCTCCTAAATGTGAGATAATAAATTTCTCTTTGTTAAAACCCTCCACTTGTGGTATTTCTGTTATAGCAGAACTAGATAACTAAGACAACACTATTCATGATTTTTACATATATATCCAGGATTAAAATCAGCCTGAAATTTTCCCTTTTTGATGTCTTTTTCAGGTTTGATGTCAAGTTATGCTAGCCTAAAATGAATTGGAAAATGCTCCTTTTTGCTTTATTTTATTTAATTGTTTCAGTAGCATTGGAATTAAAGATTCTTTTAAAGTTTGGAAGAAATTGGGTCTAACACCTCTGGGCTAGAAGTTATTTCATGGAAGATTTTTGGTTACTGATTCAATTTTTGATAAATATATAAACTTTTAGGTTTTCATTTCTTCTTGAGTCATTCTTATTTTTGTATTTAGTATAACTTGCTAAGTTATATTTTACGTAGTGTTATAGAATGAATTGTGTCCCTCAAAAATATGTCAACTTGACTAGGTCATGATTTCCAGTATTATGTTATAGTCCACCATTTTGACATCTGATGTGATTTTCTTACCTGTTGTAAATCCTACCTCTGGTGAAAGAAAGAGATGCACTCAGGGCTTCAGAGTCAAAGCTAAAGTGCCGCATAAACGACCTCAAGGCTTCCGCTTGTGCTTTGAAAGAAAGACTTATTTATTGTAGTAACAGAGCTGAAATTGCCGAAAACCAAACCAGAGTCTTTTTGTAACAGTGGCTGAATTACTGTGCCAGCTCAATTGCCAACCTCAAGAGGTGTCTGAAGTTAAAGTAAGGGCATTGATTGGGAAGAAATGAGATCCTGAAACTTGGTATGAGGGCATATGGGCAAATAATCAGGAATCTGGGGACACTGAGCCCCTAAATTCTGTTGAATCACTCCTGCCAGCAGAACCAGTCCCATCTGAAGAGATTTCTCTGCTAAATCACCCTGTGCAGAAAAACCATTAGCCCCTCCACTCCCATCTAATGAGATTAGCCCTAGCCCAGCTGCCTCTAAAGAGCCCTTGCCTAAGTCATTGCCTGGGGCATAGCCTGATGTAGATGCTTTACAAGACAATGCTGAATGTTCTCAAAACAATTCCACACTACCAATTCTGGCCCCTAGACCTACGACTAGGCTTAAGTCCCAGCAAACTCCAAAAGGTGAAGTACAAAGTGGGACCAGGAGGAGGTACACTACACTCCAAAAGAACTACTTGAGTTTTCTAATGTGTACAAACAGAAACCTAGGGAATACGTGTGAGAATGGCTGTTAAGGGTGTGGGATAATGGTGCAAGGAACATAAAGGTGGATCAGTCTGAGTTTATTGACATGGGTCCACTAAGCACAGATTGTTCATTCAGTGTTTCAGCTCAAGAAGTTATGAAAGTATTTAATAGTTTATTTGGTTGGGTTGCTGAAGCATGGATTTATACTAAATCAAGCTGAAGTACCAGACCTGCCTTGGTATACCTTAGAAGAACGTATTCAAAGGCTTAGGGAAATTGGCATGCTAGATTTATCAAGTTAGACCCACAGACCCACACCTGGAGTGTCCAGAGGACACAACTTTTGCCACAACTGTAGGGAACAAATTTGTGAAGGGAGCTCCAGCATCCTTGAAGACTGCTGTGATTGCTATTTTATGTAAGTCAGATTTTACAGTGGGAACTGTCCTGACTGAATTAAGACACCTAACTACAATGGGGCTGATTGAACCCCGTGGTAGTAGGGGCCAAGTGGCTGCACTCAATTGACAAAGACAAGGTGGGTGTGGTTACAGTAATGGCCAGAGGAGTCAAAGCAGTAATCAGAATAGTCTGACTCTTATGGATTTATGGTTTTGGCTACTTAATCATGGTGTCTGTAGGAGTGAAATAGATAGGAAATCTACTAAATATTTACTTGATCTGTACTAACGGATGAATGCTAGGTCAGGTGAACAGCAGTCTAACTTGAATCATCAGACTAGAGAGTCATGGTCCCTCAATTAATTCCCAAATTTGAGCGAGTTTGAAGACCCACAACCCCTTGAATGAAGGGGATGCCAGGTCCCCTTGAGGAAGGACTCCAATACATTGCCAAAAATTTTTACTGTTAAAAGTTCTCTCAGCCTTCCCCAAAGAGATCTACAGCCTTTTATGAGAGTGACAGTTAGTTGGGGAAAAGGAAATAATCATATTTTAGGGGGATTACTGGATACTGGCTCTGAACTGACACTAATTCCAAGAGACCCAAAACATCACTGTGGCCCACCAGTCAGAGTGGGGGTATATGGAGGTCAGGTTATTAACAGAGTCTTGGCTCATGTCCATCTCACAGTAGGTCCAGTGGGTCCCTGAACCCATCCTGTAGTGATTTCCCCAGTTCCAGAATGCATAATTGGAATAAATGTAGTCAGCAAGTGGCAGAACTTCCACATTGGATCCCTGACAAATAGAGTAGGGGCTATTATGGTAGGAAAAGCCAAGTGGAAGCCATTAGAACT